>NC_091177.1:45096446-45340724 GCF_040958095.1 Procambarus clarkii
AAAAGAAACATAAGAAAGATCGAGAAAATTCGCGTTAGAATTATTAATCTTACTTTTTTGGTCATATTTAATAATATATGTCTACAGGAAAGACTGGTACCAAAATATACTAATATATATATATATATATATATATATATATATATATATATATATATATATATATATATATATATATATATATTATTATATATATATATATATATATATATATATATATATATTATTTTATATATATACATTTATATATATTATATATATATATATATATATATATATATGTTGAATATGACCGAAAGTGTAAGATTAATAATTCTAACACGAATCTTATTATTATTTCTTACGTTTTTCTTCACTGCCGAGGGTAATAGAAAAATTAACTCTCCAAAGTTCATATTTTACATTTTTATTTATGGTCTGACGGCTAGAAGGATTTCGAAAGAATTCTCACATTTTCAAAGACATTTTTATGTACTCCGTTTCATGCTTATATTTGTTTTTGGGTGAGGTGATAGGAAACAAATGAGAAGGAAAAGACAACACGAAACAAGGGGTATAAATGTGGTATACATTTTTTCTTGTTTCTGTGCCGCTTCGGTGTCTTGTAGTGGGTAGCATGTAATTATGTGTTAATTGGCTGTTGATAGCCAGCAATTGATATTAAATTAAATTCATATTATATTTTATCTCTGATCATTATCTTTGATCAATTATCATTGATGTTAAATTATATCTCAATTTTGTACAATAGATGTCGGAAAATCCGACACCATTTAAGATATCATACAGACAGATATTAGCTGTGTTGTATAAATAAGTTAACCCATAGAAAACGTAACTTGTAGTGGAATTACCGTCTATAGAAAACGGGATATCATTACCACATACTATTATAAATCACCACCTATTATGGTGGGAATTATTCTTAAATACATTAGTCTTTGGACTTTACCATCATAAAAACATCTCATATAAATTAACTTAATTATCAATATTAAAGTAGAGTAAATGTGACCCTTCTATCACTTTCTGTCATCTGGACAATGTAAGCCAGGCGTCAGGGTGAGGAAGGAGGGGCAGCCATTGTTTATACTGAGACCAGAGGCTCACGGGAGCAAATTCGGCTCCTGTTAATTTTACTTGGACGTAGTGTTATGGAAACCAAAGGTGTACCATTATCAACACGCTGTCAACAAATCAAGTTAAGTGTTCTTCCGAAACCCATGTATCTTTCATTTATGGCCATTAATGTCATTATATAGGGTGAGCCGGTTAGAGCACGTGGTAGCCTCAAACTAAAGGTAATTAAGCCAGGTCTTCATTGTTCCATGTAGAGTATTTTCTCTGATATACCTGTCATATATAGGATTCTGGCTTTACAGCTAGCGCCCTTTTGACAGGTCAAGACGAGGAAGCAAGACTTTGTGCACCAGTTACTGGGTGATGGAAGCTACCTCAAAGAGGATAATTTGGTGTCTACATCCTAGTTATACCTGTTTGGACTAAGGCCTGCTGTACTATAAGATAAGGAACCTTTCAATGTATGTAGTTAATACTGTAGTTTGATTGGCTGCATATATATAAATTCATTTAATATAAACCCCCCTAATGTGTAGAGGATCGATTTGTGAGATTGAGATTATTGCAGAAATACAGTCCACTTATCATTATACAAATTGCTATCGAAGTATATAAATTAATGTAAACATAAATTCTATATAAATTCATATAAATTAAATAAATATAAATCTCACAGGTCGGTTCCCACAATAGAAATATATTTCATGAATTTTGGTAATGTTTGTGCAAATATTCACTTAATTTTTTTTAGTTTTCAGAGTAATTAGGCTATTTACCAATAAATATAATTCCTTAAATCTGGTTGATATATCAATCAGTTTACGCTCTTCATATATTGATAAATAATATTTATCATCTTTATTTTGAACCTAGCTTCTAATTTAAATCAATTCTCCTCATCAAGGAGACATAAAGTCAGGGTGTTCGTGAGATAAGTGTTCATAAAGTTCAGTGAGAACTCATAAAGTTAGAGTTGATGCACTAACTCCTCTTTGGATAATATAAATTGTGAATGAAACCTAAATGTAATTGAATAAAAAAATATTTTCATCAAACATTTTGCCCCAAGGTATTTTTTCCCGTGAGTCTACATGGGGGAACGCGCGAGTTAAGACAAGTTGGCCCATAATCTTCCACTATGGTAATGCTGACGCCCGCCAACTGCGCTCCCGAATGGAGGGGCAACATTCTGCTTTTAAAATAACATACCTTAAAGGTTAGTCTGGATTTAATTCAGACCATATAACTGCTGGGTTGGGAAAATATAAAAACATAAGAACATATGAATGAACGTAACTGCAAAAGGCTTATTGGCCCATACGAGGCAGCTCCTATTTATACCACCCAATCAATCCAACACATAATATATATATATATATATATATATATATATATATATATATGCGGAAAATCCACAGAGAAATATGAAATGAGGTGAACGTTTCGGCTTTGTTAAAGCCTTTGTCAACACCAGACTGACTAAGGAGAAGGGAGAAGGGGGGAAGATATATAGGCCGACACCTGACCACCCCATCCCAAGGGTTGGTCAGGTGTAATTAACCAAAAACAGGTATAGCTTAGCTTATTAAATTGTGTATAAAAGACAATTATTTTAGTTTTAATGGAAAATTTTTCAAACAAACATTTGGTATGGCGATGGGCAATCCCCTGTCCCCAGTTTTAAGCAATTTGTATATGGAATTCTTTGAAACAAAAATCTTATCCAGGATTATCCCGGCTAATGTGGTTTGGTATAGGTATGTTGATGATATTTTGTGCTTATGGCCGTGTGACAAAGACCAGATAGTTTTTCTTAATGAACTCAATTCTTTGGTACCTTCAATAAAATTCACTTGTGAGACTGAGGAGAATGGTACTCTTCCGTTTTTGGACATTATGATTCATAGAGTCACTAGAAAGTTCAAATTTAATGTGTATAGGAAACCTACCAACGTGGGGTCGTATGTTCATTTTTATTCGAATCATCATAGTAAAGTTAAACAGGCAGTATTTTCAGGAATGTTTCTACGAGCTTTGAGGGTTTGCAGCCCTGAGTTTTTTGATGAAGAGATTGCTAAAATATATGAAATTGGGAAGAGTCTACAATATCCTAAGAGGTTTTTGGATTTCTCGTTTGTACAAGCCAAGCGTACGTTTTATAATCACGTCCCTAAAGCGAAACCAAAAATTATTAACTCATTGGTGGTACCTTATGCGAGTGGACTTGAAAAATTGTCTCTGATTTTTAAGAAACTTAATATAAATTTGGTGTTCACTAATAGTACGATCAAATCCAATTTAATAAAAAACTCCCCTGATACAGCAGGTTGTGTGTATTCGATTCCCTGCAATGATTGTGATTCTGTGTACCTTGGACAAACAGGAAAGTCCTTACAATTGCGGTTGTCACAACATGCTTATAGTATTAGAACTGCCCAAACGTCTAATGCATTGTATCTACATACGAGTTTATGCGATCACAATATTAACTGGAATGGGGCAAAAAGCATTACCAATTGTGGGGATTTCGTGGAACGGAATTTGATTGAGTCTGCTCTAATCAGTCAGTGTCCAAATCTTCTTAATGTCAGTACTGGAATGTACAAACTTGATCCATTTTTAAGTTATAATATTGCACAACAGTTTAAGAAACAACTCTGATAGAGAGGCTTACAATGTCTCATTATAATTGTATATTCATATATTGTGTGTTCATGAGGCTTTTCTTTAATCTTTCATCCTTATTCTCTGACCGCTTAATCCTCTTTGACCATTCTAAGCTAAGCTATACCTGTTTTTGGTTAATTACACCTGACCAACCCTTGGGATGGGGTGGTCAGGTGTCGGCCTATATATCTTCCCCCCTTCTCCCTTCTCCTTAGTCAGTCTGGTGTTGACAAAGGCTTTAACAAAGCCGAAACGTTCACCTCATTTCATATTTCTCTGTGGATTTTCCGCATAAAATGATTAGTGTTTTGTGATCGTCAATTGCATATATATATATATATATATATATATATATATATATATATATATATATATATATATATATATATATATATATATATATATATATATATATTTCAGTTGCATATTGTCCTGGGGACCATTCAGGCTTGTTCGCATATATATATATATATATATATATATATATATATATATATATATATATATATATATATATATATATATATATATATATATATATATATATATATATATATTTCAGTTGCATATTGTCCTGGGGACCATTCAGGCTTGTTCGCATATATATATATATATATATATATATATATATGTTATTAAATATGACCGAAAAAGTAAGATTAATAATTCTAACACGAATTTTCTCAATCTTTCGTACATTTCGTTTCACTGTTGGAGGTAAATCAAAAATCAATTCTCCAAAATTCATTTTTAATTCCAGTCTGACGCGACACGAGCGCGTTTCGTAAAACTTATTACATTTTCAAAGACTTTAGTTCACAAATACACAACTGAATAGAACTTACGAATCTCCGATTTTATATCTACATTTGAGTGAGGTGGAAGGGGTGATGTGGCCTTAACACAAGACAGAACAAGAGTATTAATAGGGTATTAATTTCATCAACACAAGACAGAACACGAAACAATGGATATTGAATAGAAGTGTTTGTAGAAAGCCTATTGGTCCATATTTCTTGATGCTTCTATATTGGAGCGGAGTCTTGAGGTGGGTAGAATATAGTTGTGCAATAATTGGCTGTTGATTGCTGGTGTTGACTTCTTGATGTGTAGTGCCTCGCAAACGTCAAGCCGCCTGCTATCGCTGTATCTATCGAACAGCGATAGCAGCGATAGCAGGCGGCTTGACGTTTGCGAGGCACTACACATCAAGAAGTCAACACCAGCAATCAACAGCCAATTATTGCACAACTATATTCTACCCACCTCAAGACTCCGCTCCAATATAGAAGCATCAAGAAATATGGACCAATAGGCTTTCTACAAACACTTCTATTCAATATCCATTGTTTCGTGTTCTGTCTTGTGTTGATGAAATTAATACCCTATTAATACTCTTGTTCTGTCTTGTGTTGATGAAATTAATACCCTATTAATACCATATCTTGTTCTGTCTTGTGTTAATGCCACATCACCCCTTCCACCTCACTCAAATGTAGATATAAAATCGGAGGTTCGTAAGTTCTATTCAGTTGTGTATTTGTGAACTAAAGTCTTTGAAAATGTAATAAGTTTTACGAAACGCGCTCGTGTCGCGTCAGACTAGAAATAAAAATGAATTTTGGAGAATTGATTTTTTATTTACCTCCAACAGTGAAACGAAATGTACGAAAGATTGAGAAAATTCGTGTTAGAATTATTAATCTTACTTTTTCGGTTATATTTAATAATATATGTCTACAGGAAAGACTGCTACCAAAATATACTAATATATATATGTGTGTATACCACGAAAATAAACACGTGATTAAGAATGTGACAATGTCAGACCACGGAGGAAAATGAAACAGGAAATTTCCTTAAGTACTTTCGTATATTAAATACATCTTCAGAAGGAAATCTTCATCTTCATCTTCCTTCTGAAAATGTATTTAATATACGAAAGTACTTAAGGAAATTTCCAGTTTCATTTTCCTCCGTGGTCTGACATTGTCATATATATATATATATATATATATATATATATATATATATATATATATATATATATATATATATATATATATATATATATATATATGCCTGTTGCGTCTTGGGCACTAGTCCAACTTCAGAGGAATTCGAAGAAGTGTTTGACTTGCAACAATGATCGAACCCGTCTGTGACATTCATCAATGTTTCCCATTGTTGTGTTCTTCAAGAGAACCTTTAAGCACCTTTTTGCATTATTATTTTTGTATCAACCCATGTATATCTTGTAACCATCAAATGCATAATAAAGCACAAAAAATATTCAAGGAAGGGGGTGGTAGGAGAAAAGCACACAGAAACTGTATTGGAGGGGATCTAAACATTCCCTCTAATGCATTATGCGTGGTTTCCTCCGAGGCCATGGGTCCCCCTTCTTCCAGCTAGAGGTGGTTCTCCCTTCCTTTATATATATATCAAAAAAAAAATATATATATATATATATATATATATATATATATATATATATTATTAAATATGACCGAATAAGTAAGATTAATAATTCTAACACGAATTTTCTCAATCTTTCGTACATTTCTTTTCACTGTTGGAGGTAAATCAAAAATCAATTCTCCAAAATTCATTTTTATTTCTAGTCTGACGCGACACGAGCGCGTTTCGTAAAACTTATTACATTTTCAAAGACTTTTAGTTTACAAATACACAACTGAATAGAACTTACGCATCTCCGATTTTATATCTACATTTGAGTGAGATGGATGGAGTGAGGTGGCATTAATAGGGTATTAATTTCATCAACACAAGACAGAACAAGAGGTGGCATTAATAGGGTATTAATTTCATCAACACAAGACAGAACACGAAACAATGGGTATTGAATAGAAGTGTTTGTAGAAAGCCTATTGGTCCATATTTCTTGATGCTTCTATATTGGAGCGGAGTCTTGAGGTGGGTAGAATATAGTTGTGCATTAATTGGCTGTTGATTGCTGGTGTTGACTTCTTGATGTGTAGTGCCTCGCAAACGTCAAGCCGCCTGCTATCGCTGTATCTATCGATGATTTCTGTGTTGTTTACTAGGATTTCTCTGGCGATGGTTTGGTTGTGGGAAGAGATTATATGTTCCTTAATGGAGCCCTGTTGCTTATGCATCGTTAAACGCCTAGAAAGAGATGTTGTTGTCTTGCCTATATACTGGGTTTTTTGGAGCTTACAGTCCCCAAGAGGGCATTTGAAGGCATAGACGACGTTAGTCTCTTTTAAAGCGTTCTGTTTTGTGTCTGGAGAGTTTCTCATGAGTAGGCTGGCCTTTTTTTGGTTTTATAGTAAATCGTCAGTTGTAACCTCTGAATTTTGTCTGTAGGGATAACGTTTCTATTAACAATATCTTTCAGGACCCTTTCCTCCATTTTATGAGCTGTGGAAAAGAAGTTCCTGTAAAATAGTCTAATAGGGGGTATAGGTGTTGTGTTATTTGTCTCTTCAGAGGTTGCATGGCGTTTCACTTTCCTTCTTATGATGTCTTCGACGAAACCATTGGAGAAGCCGTTGTTGACTAGGACCTACCTTACCCTACCGAGTTCTTCGTCGACTTGCTTCCATTCTGAGCTGTGGCTGAGAGCACGGTCGACATATGCGTTAACAACACTCCTCTTGTACCTGTCTGGGTAGTCGCTGTTGGCATTTAGGCACATTCCTATGTTCGTTTCCTTAGTGTAGACTGCAGTGTGGAAACCTCCGCTCTTTTCCATGACTGTTACATCTAGAAAGGGCAGCTTCCCATCCTTTTCCATCTCGTAAGTGAAACGCAGCACGGAACTCTGCTCAAATGCCTCCTTCAGCTCCTGCAGATGTCTGACATCAGGTACGTGTGTAAAAATGTCGTCAACATACTTGCAGTATATGGCCGGTTTCAAGTTCATGTCGACTAAGACTTTTTGCTCGATGGTACCCATGTAGAAGTTTGCAAACAGGACACCTAGGGGAGAACCCATGGCGACCCCATCTACTTGCTTATACATGTGCCCATCCGGGCTCAAGAAGGGTGCCTCTTTAGTACAAGCTTGGAGTAGTTTCCTCAGAATATTTTCTGGTATGTCAAGAGGAGTACAGGCTGGATCACGATACACTCTGTCGGCTATCATCCCGATTGTCTCGTTCACGGGATGATAGCCGACAGAGTTTATCGTGATCCAGCCTGTACTCCTCTTGACATACCAGAAAATATTCTGAGGAAACTACTCCAAGCTTGTACTAAAGAGGCACCCTTCTTGAGCCCGGATGGGCACATGTATAAGCAAGTAGATGGGGTCGCCATGGGTTCTCCCCTAGGTGTCCTGTTTGCAAACTTCTACATGGGTACCATCGAGCAAAAAGTCTTAGTCGACATGAACTTGAAACCGGCCATATACTGCAGGTATGTTGACGACATTTTTACACAGGTACCTGATGTCAGACATCTGCAGGAGCTGAAGGAGGCATTTGAGCAGAGTTCCGTGCTGCGTTTCACTTACGAGATGGAAAAGGATGGGAAGCTGCCCTTTCTAGATGTAACAGTCATGGAAAAGAGCGGAGGTTTCCACACTGCAGTCTACACTAAGGAAACGAACATAGGAATGTGCCTAAATGCCAACAGCGACTGCCCAGACAGGTACAAGAGGAGTGTTGTTAACGCATATGTCGACCGTGCTCTCAGCCACAGCTCAGAATGGAAGCAAGTCGACGAAGAACTCTGTAGGGTAAGGCAGGTCCTAGTCAACAACGGCTTCTCCAATGGTTTCGTCGAAGACATCATAAGAAGGAAAGTGAAACGCCATGCAACCTCTGAAGAGACAAATAACACAACACCTATACCCCCTATTAGACTATTTTACAGGAACTTCTTTTCCACAGCTCATAAAACGGAGGAAAGGGTCCTGAAAGATATTGTTAATAGAAACGTTATCCCTACAGACAAAATTCAGAGGATACAACTGACGATTTACTATAAAACCAGAAAAACGGCCAGCCTACTCATGAGAAACTCTCCAGACACAAAACAGAACGCTTTAAAAGAGACTAACGTCGTCTATGCCTTCAAATGCCCTCTTGGGGACTGTAAGCTCCAAAAAAACCAGTATATAGGCAAGACAACAACATCTCTTTCTAGGCGTTTAACGATGCATAAGCAACAGGGCTCCATTAAGGAACATATAATCTCTTCCCACAACCAAACCATCACCAGAGAAATCCTAGTAAACAACACAGAAATCATCGATAGATACAGCGATAGCAGGCGGCTTGACGTTTGCGAGGCACTACACATCAAGAAGTCAACACCAGCAATCAACAGCCAATTAATGCACAACTATATTCTACCCACCTCAAGACTCCGCTCCAATATAGAAGCATCAAGAAATATGGACCAATAGGCTTTCTACAAACACTTCTATTCAATACCCATTGTTTCGTGTTCTGTCTTGTGTTGATGAAATTAATACCCTATTAATGCCACCTCACCCCATCCACCTCACTCAAATGTAGATATAAAATCGGAGATGCGTAAGTTCTATTCAGTTGTGTATTTTTAAACTAAAAGTCTTTGAAAATGTAATAAGTTTTACGAAACGCGCTGGTGTCGCGTCAGACTAGAAATAAAAATGAATTTTGGAGAACTGATTTTTTATTTACCTCCAACAGTGAAAAGAAACGTACGAAAGATTGAGAAAATTCGTGTTAGAATTATTAATCTTACTTTTTCGGTCATATTTAATAATATATGTCTACAGGAAAGACTGCTACCAAAATATACTAATATATATATATATATATATATATATATATATATATATATATATATATATATATATATATATATATATATATATGTCTGAAAACTCACACCCCAGAAGTGACTCGAACCCATACTCCCAGGAGCAACGCAAGTGGTAACTACGGGGCGCCTTAATCCGCTTGACCATCACGGCCGGACAAAAGGAAGTGATAGCCGAAGCTATTTGAACCACTTCCCCGCCGGCAACTCGGATGGTAATCTTGGGCATAGCATTTTATCAAATCACCTCATTCTTTGGGGCACACGTGAGACGCATATAGTCCTGGGGACCATTCAGGCTTGTTCGCATATATATATATATATATATATATATATATATATATATATATATATATATATGTATATGTATATATATATATATATATATATATATATATATATATATATATATATATATATATATATATATATATATATATATATATATATACGTCCAACCCACGCTTGATTCAATCAAGGGACCTCGCCTCCACCACGTTACGCGGTAATTAGTTCCACAAATCAACAACACTGTTACTGAACCAGTATTTACCCAGGTATTTCCTAAATCTAAACTTATCTTCATTTATCAAAAAGAAACAGAGAATTCGTATAAATAGGGTCAAGTCAGAGCGAGAGATTGTTGTAAGTGGAGTGCAAATGATTCAGACAAATGATTCAGACTCATGTCTGAGAAGCAACACTTGCAAACTTTCTATATCTGTTAATCTTGTCTAATCATCTGCATTTGTTGCTAAACATGTGTTGGACTTGTCTATCAGCTGCTAAGATATGGTGGAATTACTCTGTCAGATTGTTGATTATATAATAGATATACAGCAAATATAGTTAACAGGTTATTATTAAGAAATACTTAATTATTCTTAAATTTTGTACAAAATAATTATGTAAAGAAAATCGTTTATGCTTTTAATTAATTACAAATTTTACCCCCATTAAATTGTCTAAGTATTCTAACAACCCAAATTTTAATTGAAATTTATATTTATTCTCCTGATACACAAATGAAGTAGTTTGGCCATTGAAGGGATTTTCATAACCTTATTTTCATTATAATAATTAATTTCACATCTCTGATTACGTCTTTATATGGTGAGATTAACGATTATTTTTGTACTGGTTAAATTATTCGGAATATTTTATGCTTATTTTTCTATCTTGTCTTTTTTTTCTGTTATTTTTGTATATATGATCATGGTGTTGAGAGCCAGAATGAAAATGTGAATATTATTTTCACTGAACATCGTCACAAGTTCGAGCTTGTGGCTCCAGGCTGCGAGATGCAAGTGAATGCTAAATTAGTTCGGCAAATATGCCCCAAGGTGGCTTGGTGGTAGTAATAATTAATAAACTGTTACTTATAAAACATGTCATTGTAAAATATATAGTCTTTATTGGGTCATATAAAATAAATTTCTAATTTAAAATCTAAAATATTTATTTACATTGCGATTAATCACCAGAATCGATGTGTGTGACTGTGTGTGTGTGTGTCACTACTCGGTGTGTATTCACTCACAGTTTACTTTGTGCCTGAGCAATGTTTAAGACTAAAGTATACTTGCTGGTGGTCACTAAGCTGTTGTGGCTGCATTAATAATCCCCCGCGGATGATGGGCCTCAACCCCGACACCACCACAAGTATCCACCTCCTAAGTCTCGCTACAACTTCCTCTCTCAACATTATACTACCAAATGAGAGGCGCGACAAGTTGCTCTCAACTACAAGTTATCTTTACATGAACAACAAATTGGCTTCTCTCGTGTGAGCTCATTTTCACTGACGTCTGAAATCTAAACATTCGACCAATATAACAAATTAAATGTTTGCTAACTATTGGGCAAAGTAACAAGACAGAACTCAAATAATTTATCTTACGACATGTCTATCAAAATATATAATAAGAATATGAAGGCCAAACACGGCTACACTCCACCGTAAAGAGATGTGCAGATAAAGTGTGTAACCCAACAAGGAGTTACAATAACAGAAGTGTGATTAATAATAGTGATAAGTTAATTTGAAGTGATGTTCTGCATTATTGTATTAATATATAACCGTCTGAGCTAAGGTCTCAGTCGTACGGTCAGTCTGTCTCTCTATGTCTGTCTGTCTCTCTATGTCTCTCTCTTTTTGTCTGTCTTTTTCACTCTGTTTCTCTGCATCTCTCTCTCTCTGTCTCTCTCACCCTCTCTCTTAGAGACAGAGACAGAGAATGTTATTTTCAATGAGTGAATGTTAAAAAGCATATTTTTTTTCCTGTCACAGACGTGACATCTATATAGTATGTATATTAAAAATCCGCTCGGATGCGAAGGGAACGTTGTGTGAAAATTTCAAAGCAATCGGTGAAGAACTTTTGGAGATTAGCGGTTATACATAAACGAACATTTCCATCTATATATATATATATAATATATATATATATATATATATATATATATATATATATATATATGTCGTACCTAGTAGCCAGAACTCACTTTTTGGCCTACTATGCAAGGCCCGATTTGCCTAATAAGCCATGTTTTCATGAATTAATTGTTTTTCGACTACCTAACCTACCTAACCTAACCTAACCTAACTTTTTCGGCTACCTAACCAAACCTAACCTATAAAGATAGGTTAGGTTAGGTTAGGTAGGGTTGGTTAAGTTCGGTCATATATCTACGTTAATTTTAACTCCAATAAAAAAAAATTGACCTCATACATAATGAAATGGGTAGCTTTATCATTTCATAAGAAAAAAATTAGAAAAAATATATTAATTCAGGAAAACTTGGCTTATTAGGCAAATCGGGCCTTGCATAGTAGGCCAAAAAGTGAGTTCTGGCTACTAGGTACGACATATATATATATATATATATATATATATATATATAGGGGGGGGGGGGTAACCACCACTGGTGCAATTATAGGGACCCACAGCCTCAGAGAAGGGAACACAGAGCATTCGCGGAAAAACTTGCCATTTAACTCTGAATACGTAAGAGTGTTCGCTTCTCCTACCCCCCCCCCTTTTTTGTGGGCTCCCTCCCCACATTATATATATATATATATATATATATATATATATATATATATATATATATATATATATATATATATATATATATATATATATATATATATATATGAACCCACCTGCTGATCCTGGTGGTATATATACCACCAGGATCAGCAGGTGGGTTCACAGGACTAAGGCCCAACCACATCAAACAAATGCTCAACCCTGCACTGGGAGACATTGCACAGGGCCTCCTGGTGGAGCTAACTAGATTCGCCAACACATGTCTAGCTGGCAACATACCAGAAACCATACGGCCTCTCTTTTTTGGCGCTACCCTCTGTGCCCTGAGGAAAAAAGATGGAGGAATCAGACCGATAGCTGTGGGCAATTCCCTCCGGCGTCTCGTCGCTAAGGCTGCTGCTAGAGCAGCTAGTCAGGCAGCAGCCGACATGCTGAAGCCAAAACAGCTTGGGTTTGGCATTCCCCAAGGGTGTGAGGCAGCGGCTCATGCAGCTAGAGCCTACATTGCCAACATTACGGATGAAAAAGCCCTGATAAAGCTGGACTTCAAAAATGCTTTCAATCTGGTTAGAAGGGATGCAGTACTCAGTGCGGTTCATCGCCATTTTCCTTCTCTCTACCCGTTTGTAAACTCATGCTACAGAAAGAATCTAACTCTGCTTTTCGGGGAACATGAAATTGGATCACAAGAAGGTGTCCAACAGGGTGACCCCCTTGCTCCTTTTCTTTTCTGCCTAGTCATCAAGGAAGTCACCGATAACCTGTCCAGTGAGCTCAACATTTGGTTTTTGGACGATGGTACTCTAGCTGGGTCCCTAGCCTCACTCTTGGACGACATAAGAATAATTCAGGAGCAAGGAGCAAGCCTAGGCCTCACCCTGAACCCTTCCAAGTGCGAAATAACCTCCACCAACCAGCACATAATAGAGCAAATAAAGGTTGTGTTGCCTGCCATTCATACAACCAACCCTGAGGACAGCACACTCCTAGGTGCTCCTCTTGGAAGGAATGCCATCGACGAGGTCCTTGGTAAAAAGATCACTGACCTGAAGAGGATGAACGAGAGGATTGAAGACATCGATGCTCATGATGCACTTTACCTCATCACCAGATGCTTGTCCCTCCCCAGGCTGACCTACTTTCTAAGATGTTCGCCATCTTTCAACAATATTAAATCAGAAGAGTACGACAGCTTGCTGAAATCAACACTAGAAAAAGCCCTCAATCTTTCCCTCAGCGACTCACAGTGGAAACAGGCCTCCCTTCCTGTCAGACTCGGGGGCCTTGGCGTGCGCACAGCAACAAAAATTGCAGTACCAGCGTTCCTATCCTCTTCGGTGGGATCCGACAACTTGGTGAAGGAAATCCTACTGAGCACCTAGTTCAACAGGCAGGGGTACATGATCCCAGCTTCACAGACTGCACAACCAAATGGGTTTCTCTTGCAAGACCAGCACCCCAACACCTGCCTTCTGAAGCCCATAAGCAATCCAGCTAGGATCGCCCCATTGCCGACCAAGAAGCTGCGACTTTGATTGAAGCTGCGACAACACCACATGACACTGCGCGACTTAGAGCTGTAGCTGCTCCCCATGCAGGTGATTTCCTATTAGCGACCCCAATGTCAGCAACCGGCACCCGTCTCACACCGCAGGCCCTCCTAATTGCCATGGCTCTTCGCCTCGCTGCCCCAATCCACACCGAATACAGGTGTATTTGTGGCGAGGCAGAGGCCGACAGGTACGGACGGCATGGCCTTCTCTGCCAAAGGACAGCAGGATGGCATGCAAGACACGGCGAGGTCAATGACGTTATTAAGAGAAGCCTTACCACAGCCGGTTATCCAGCAGAGAGAGAGCCCCGTTACCTAATGTCCCGCAACTCTGATGAGCCTGTCGGTCGCCCAGACGGAATCATGGTGAACCCCTGGAAGAATGGTAGACAGTTGGTGTGGGGCTACACTTGCGTTTCAACTTTAGCCAATACCTATGTTGACTTCAGTGCTACACAAGCAGGAGGAGCTGCCAATCACCGGGATGCGGCCAAGTCACGTAAATACAGAGACCTTGAGCACCACTACAATTTTGTCCCCATTGCCTCAGAGACACTTGGTGCCTGGGGTAAAAGTGCTGCTAGCTTTTTGAAGGAGTTGGGGGTCTAAGCTAATCGAAACAACTTGAGACCCTAGAGCTGCCAGTTTTCTTTTTCAGCGCCTTAGTGTGGTAATCCAGAGAGGAAATGCTCAGTGCATCCATGGTTCTTGCCCGCCATCTGAGGAGCTGGAGGAGCTATTCAACTTGTGACAAGCAGCCTTGTACTCTGCATGTAATCAATATTGTAACTTTTTTTGGGTAATGACATTTTCAAATAAAGTTAGATAAATATACACACTTAACAAAAGAATAGGGGTGGTAGGAGAAGAAAATATCAAAGTGTTCAGTGAGGATCCACAAGGTCTTCTCTGAATACTCTATTTTCTTCTCCAAGGCTATGGGTCCCTACACTTGCACCAGAGGTGGTACCCCTTCTAGGTTTTTTATATATTATATATATTAACTTTACATTATATATATATTGTGACGGTAACGCGTTGGTGTTCGGCTGTTTAAGGCTAGGGGTATGGCCTCGTCACATAGTTATAAAAAAAAAATAGAAAAACTGGAACTTCGTCTGTGGTAAGGTAAGGAGAAGACACACAAAACACAAGTAAACTTTAACAATGAAATTTTAATTACGTTAAATAAATCAAAACATGAATAAAATGCACAAACAAATTCTTATAATAAAATCAATCAATCAAAATAATAAGAATAATTAAATGACACAATGAAAAGTTACGTTAAGGCAAAATAACAAGAAGTGCAATACAAAGTAAAATGGGAGGTGCTGGAATATTGGCTTAAAGCCACCACCTCTCTCAGTACACGCTAACGTCTAGCTGGGAGGAGTGATGACCACGAAAGCACTGAACATTCTGAGGGATGAAGGTGGGGCGACCCCAGACATCAAGTAGTATGGGGGGGCGAGTGCAGGTGCAGCCAGACCGGCGACCAATCAGCGGAGCCGGTAGCGATCAACATGTAGTTTGGTGGTTGGAGTCCGAACAGGTGGCTGGCTGCATACGTTTTGCTCACCCTGGCAAGCCTTGCTGGTGTTGTTGTCGTTGTTGGACATGTCTTCCATAGTCGTTTTATATAATTGTGACGACGTAATTATGGAGGGAAGAGCAGGCTCAATCTCTTGAAGGAGATTATCGTCACAACTCTCCCCCGAAGCCTGCGGTTCTGGAAGAAGTACGTCGTTATGTGGTGGAGTAATGGATGGAGTCGCTTCTACTTCATAAACTCTGGAGAGGGCATCGGCTATGGTGTTGTCAGAACCCTTGATATAGCGGATCTCCAGGTTGAAGTCTTGTAAATACAGAGCCCATCGTAGAAGACGCTGGTTGGTGAATTGGGCTTGATGTAGGAAGCGGAGAGGGTTGTGGTCTGAGAAGATGGTGGTAGACCTGGCGCCTTGTAGGTACGGAGCGAAGTGTTGGAGGTTCAGGACGATGGATAGTAGCTCCTTTTCAATAGTGCTGTAGTTCCTCTGGTGTGGTTTCAGTTTGTAGCTGTAGTAGCTGACAGGTAGAACCTCCTCGCCTCGTTGTTGCATCAGGACACCACCAACGCCGGTACCACTGGCGTCGACATGAAGGACGAAAGGCTTGGTGATATCTGGAGAGGCGAGAATGGGGTTAGAACAGAGGAGGAATTTGAGTTGTTCGAAAGCAACGGTTTGCTGCATGGTCCAATTATACCGTTGCTTGGGACTGGTTAATAGAATGAGAGGTGTGGCGACTGTACTGAAATTCCTCACAAACCTACGGTAGTAAGAGGCAAGACCAAGGAAGCGCAGGAGCTGCTTCCTGGTGGTAGGCTGTGGATACTGTAGGATGGCTTGAGTGTGTGAGTCTAACGGAGCTATGCTGCCACTCCCAATAACATGACCCAGATAACGCACTTTACCTTTCGCGAAAGTGGACTTGCCCAGGTTGATGGTGAGGCCGGCTGTCAGGAGCTTGGAGAACAGACGTCGCAGCTGGAGCAGATGTTCACTCCAGGAGTTGGAGGCTACGACGATATCGTCCAGGTAGGCGTATGTGTTATCCAAGCCCTGGATGACACGGTTGACAGCTCTTTGAAAGGTGGCCGGGGCATTACATAGTCCGAAAGGAAGGCGTTCATATCTGAAAAGTCCAAAAGGAGTGATGAAGGCAGAGATCTCTTTAGCGCGCTCCGTTAGACACACTTGATAGTACCCCTTAAGCAAGTCCACTTGGGACAAGTACTGGGCACTACCAATGGCATCAAGGATGTCATCTATCCTTGGCAAGGGGTAAGCATCCTTGACAGTGACAGAGTTCAGTTTACGATAGTCAGTGCATAACCGCACCTTACCTTGGGGTTTGGGCACCAAGATACAAGGTGAGGCCCAGGGGGACTCACAAGGTGTAGCCAGTCCATGATCCAAGAGGTATTGCACCTCAGCACGCATGACTTCCTTCTTGCTCGGGCTGATTCGGTAGAAGGGTTGACGAATCGGCCGGGTGTCGGGGAGCAGTTGGATGTCGTGCTGGGTAACATTACACTCTTGGGGATCATCTCGGAACAACTCTTGATGTTCTCTGAAGATCTTGACGAGAGGTGCACTATGATTATCCTGAAAGTATTTGGGAAGATCATTAAGGATTTCGGAATTAGAAAGCGCTGACTCCTTGTCAGTGCTTTCGGGAGGAGAAGCCGGGAAGGTCTCACTGTGGATGTAGGGTTCTGTGAAAGTAGAATAGTTAATCAAGACAGTGGGAGGAGTACCATTATATTGCTTCAGGAGGTTGACGTGGCACAGCTGGGTCTTCCGCCGCCTATCTGGAGTTTCTATGACGTAGTTATTGTTGTTTCTGCACTCTTTGACGCAGTAGGGTCCTGAAAATCTGTTTTGTAAAGGTGAACCTGGGATAGGAAAATAGGCAAGGACGAAGTCTCCCGGCTTGAATTTTCTTACTTTGCTGGTCTGGTCGTAATGAGTCTTCATTCTCACCTGGGCTTTCAATAGATTATCATGGGCAAAGCGGTGGACTCTCTCTAGAATGTGCTGAAGGTTTTGAAGAAACTGGGGCACATTCTGATGCTCACTGAAGGTGGCATCTCTGAGAGAGTCTTTGAAAGCCTTAAGGGGAGTACGGCACTTACGGCCGTAGAGCATCTCATAAGGAGATACTCCTAGGGACTCATTGGGGAGACTTCTGAAAATACACATTATAAGGTCAATCTGCTTATCCCAATCCTTCGAGGTTTCACTACAAAACTTTTTCAAGAGTGCTTTGATGGTCTGATGACTACGTTCAAGAGAACCCTGTGAAGCAGGATGATAGGGGCTGGACAATACCTGTTTGATGTTGAACTCCTCCAGTGTCCTTTTGAAGAGATCACTGGTGAAGTTGGTGCCACAGTCACTTTGAATCTCCCTGGGAAATCCGTATTGAGTGAAGATCTTCAATAGATGTTTGATAACCGTAGCAGCCGTGATGTTCTTCACTGGAACTGCTATGGGAAATCTGGTGGTAGGACACAGGATGGTTAGGATGTAGGCGTTACCTGAACTGGTCCGAGGTAAAGGACCAACACAGTCTATTATGAGTCTGTGGAAAGGTTCCGCAGGCACCTGTATGGGAATCAGTGGTGCTCTGGGAATGGAGACGTTCGGTTTGCCTGCCATCTGACATGTATGACACTGTTTTACGTACTGTTTGACGTTATTTACCATACCTGGCCAGTAGTAGTCTTGACGAATTCCATGGTAAGTCTTGTTGAAGCCGTAGTGGGAGAATGCTCCGTGGGCCAGGTGTAGAATAGTGGGCCGCAGGCTGGTGGGAATCACAAGTTGTTCGGTGTTGGCCCAATCGTCCTCCTCCTTCAGTTTACTGGGTCTATATCTGCGGTAGAGCAAGTCGTTCTCTAGGAAGAACCCAGGAATACTGTCGGGTTGAGTCTCAGCCTGGAAAAACAATGGTGTTAAAGTAAGATCTTCCCTCTGCAACTTACGGAACTCCAACTTGGTCAGATGCGGGGGTAGTTTCTGAGGGTCTTGAGGGACAGCGGTAGCAGTAGAGTCAGCTGGCTGTGGACGTGCGGCTTGTGCACGGGTGGTCACGAGAACCGGAGGAGAAACTTCATCACTCTCTTGAACCTCTGCTGGAACATACTCAAGAATAGGATTTATTGGCACAGAGTTACACACCTGGGGTTTGTCCATGACGATCAGGTTGGTCGGTTGCAGGTCTTCTGCCAAGTCGTTGCCTAGGAGAAGTTGCACTCCAGGCATGGGAAAAGGCTTTTCCCTGACGGCGACTTGGACTTCCCCGTTCACGTAGGGACAATCCAGGTGGACTCTGGCGAGAGGGTATGGAGTGGTAGCAGTGAGGTCAGTGATGAAGACGGTTTCTCCGGTGTAGACGATGTTGGGCACAGCCGACTTCAAGATGATCGATTGTAGAGCCGCTGTGTCCCTCAAGATCTTCAATTTGAAACATCCCTCCGGATTTGAACCGTTGGCAGAGACAGTTCCAGTATACAGGTGGTTACTGAAAAGAGAAAGATCATTAACATCAACACCAACATTCATCACAGGCTTACCGGACTTAGGAGGAGTTGGTTTGGGTCTTTGTGGGTCAGTGGTTCCCTTGTATTGAGACTTACCACACTTGTCTATGGTATGTCCATAGAGTCTACAATACTTGCAGTACAGTTGTGAACCAGCTTGATCGGGGCTCACCTTCTCGTAACTGTACCACGACTTCTTACTGGAGGATGGTTCAGGTGTCAGCCGGTGGATGAGGCTGTAAGTGTCAGCCGACTTAGCACACTTCAGGTAGTCGGTTTCTTCTTTATCTGCTAAGTAGAGGCGGACAGGAGGCGGCACACGTCTCAAGAATTCTTCAACAAGCATCAGGTTGACGAGTTCTGTAAAAGTAGAGACATGTGCTGCTTCCAGCCATTTCATGAAATACCTCCGTTTCGTGTTAGCAAACTCGAGGAAGGTAGTGGTACTTGCCTTCAGGTGGTCACGGAATTTCCTTCTATAACTTTCAGTAGAAAGTAGGTAGGCGTCTAACACTGCTTGTTTCAGAGTGTAGTAGTCATTCTCAGACGCCAAAGTACTGAGTGTGACTGCAGCTCTACCTGTAAGATGGACTCTGAGAAGTGTGGCCCATTGGTCGACAGGCCAACTGAGTTGATTAGCAAGGGTTTCAAAGGTGGTGAAAAACACATCAACTTCTGCTTCTACAAAGGATGGCATTAACTTACTTGCATGTGATATATTAAAACTGACGGGAAGATTGGCAGTAGCTTGCTGGCGTTGAGTGAAGTGTGAAGTTTCCAAGGCGATTTCGCGTTGACGACACTCTAGAGCCAGAGTTGCTTGTTGCTTGTCATGTTCACGTTGCATTTCCAACTCGCGTTGTTTGGTTTCAAGCTGTACGCGTTCCCGCTCCTGGAGTGCTTCAAGCTGTACTCGTTCCCGCTCCTGGAGTAGTGCAACCTCACGTTCTTGGAGGGCGAGTCCTCGTTCGTGTTCTTCTCTCCGTATGGCAGCTGCTTCCCTTTGCTGTTCGCGGGCTTCCCTTTGCTGCTCGCGTTCAATCTTGGCCAGTTCCAATTGGAGTTTCATCGTTGCCAAATCAGTTTTTCCTGCAATATAGTAAGTTTCATGAGTTTCAGAGTCTATCTTACCTTGCTCTAAATAGTAATCCAGCAACAGGTTGTGTAGGTCATTTTTGTTGGCTTGGTAGGGAACTTCTAGTTGATACTCATGTGCAAGAGTTTGTAATTCAGTCCTCTTGGCACGACTTAAAGTCCCTATTTCACCTGCTGGATTTGTACGGAAAGCTTGGAGACGAAACATGGTGAAATTAGCAAATAAAGGTACACGAATATTCAATAGTGAATGTCAGAAACAGGACAACGTGGCAACTGGTACCTATCCTGTGTGATCTTTAACAATTAAAGTTAAGTAAAAGATGTTAAATGATTAAATTAAATCAAGGGCGCAGGAAATCTTGTACCCGGTACTCATGTAAGAGAATAAGGGCAAGAAAATCCTACTAACAAATGAAACAAAGTTTCGAAAACAAATGAAACAGTTAAATGCTTCAAAAGTAAAATTGGTAGTCCAAGGATGTAGGCATACCTTGCCAAGTCTCTATAGGACATAAAGCAAGTTTTTCCTACTGAATTTAATATGATACTTACAGAATTAGCGAACTTTTGTGCTCTGAAAAAATAAGCTAATTCCCTACCGTTGTATGTATCATCATCTCTGACTGACGTGTAGGGGTGCGAGGTGTCAACTTGTGACGAGAACTGCTGCTGAGGTCCCAATTCAGCAACTAAAGTTCGAGCTAGAGGAACTATGGCCCTCTTTGTCCTCCTACAGTCAGATTGCAGAAGATTGGGTACTCTTGACCCGGGGCAGACCACAGTACCAGGGTACCAATATGATGATCTGTCAGAATGAGAAATATTCAAGGGACATAGATGGTAAATACGAGTAATAACATGGAGGGAGAGATGACCAATTAAGAGTATGACTGAGGCCTACAGTCACCACGTAATCCAAAGTTGTCTCACCTTCACTATATGTTACTCTCGTAATGCACAATACACCGCACCTTATAAAAAATGAAATTGAACATGAAAAATAGTAAAGCTACGTTAACAAAGTTAAATACGCTTACCATAAATTACCACTTGGCACCAGTACCTGAGTGAAGCTCCTAGGACAGGCCCCCATATAACTTGTGACGGTAACGCGTTGGTGTTCGGCTGTTTAAGGCTAGGGGTATGGCCTCGTCACATAGTTATAAAAAAAAAATAGAAAAACTGGAACTTCGTCTGTGGTAAGGTAAGGAGAAGACACACAAAACACAAGTAAACTTTAACAATGAAATTTTAATTACGTTAAATAAATCAAAACATGAATAAAATGCACAAACAAATTCTTATAATAAAATCAATCAATCAAAATAATAAGAATAATTAAATGACACAATGAAAAGTTACGTTAAGGCAAAATAACAAGAAGTGCAATACAAAGTAAAATGGGAGGTGCTGGAATATTGGCTTAAAGCCACCACCTCTCTCAGTACACGCTAACGTCTAGCTGGGAGGAGTGATGACCACGAAAGCACTGAACATTCTGAGGGATGAAGGTGGGGCGACCCCAGACATCAAGTAGTATGGGGGGGCGAGTGCAGGTGCAGCCAGACCGGCGACCAATCAGCGGAGCCGGTAGCGATCAACATGTAGTTTGGTGGTTAGAGTCCGAACAGGTGGCTGGCTGCATACGTTTTGCTCACCCTGGCAAGCCTTGCTGGTGTTGTTGTCGTTGTTGGACATGTCTTCCATAGTCGTTTTATATAATTGTGACGACGTAATTATGGAGGGAAGAGCAGGCTCAATCTCTTGAAGGAGATTATCGTCACAATATATATATATATATATATATATAAATATATATATATATATATAAATATAAATATATATATATAAATATATATATATATATATATATATATATATATATATATATATATATATATATATATATATATATATGCGAACAAGCCTGAATGGTCCCCAGGCCATATATATATATATATATATATATATATATATATATATATATATATATATATATATATATATATATATATATATATATATTAATATTATAAGCAGGAGGGAGTGGAGAAAGTACAGAAGACAAAGGACAGTGGACAACAGGATTAGTTGTGACAGAGCTAGGAACGATAACATTAACATAGGAGTATCGGAAAGAAATTATGAGAATGATATTGCCATCAAAACGAAAAAGCAACCTAAATTACTACATAGTGTTATGATCTCAGCCTGCAGGAGAAACGAGTCTCCCTTCTTGAGAGTTATTCAGCAAGCCTGACCTAACTAGAAGGTCTAGCAAATATTGAGGTGATAACCCATGTGAAAAATGGTATGGTGGATTCAATGAACAATTTAAGATTATGGGCAATGAAGAAGAAAACAGATAAATGACTGGCTAGGAGATGTGGACATTTTGCTGGAGGCGTGAGGCTCGCTTCCGGAGGACCTTGACCTCACTTGAGTGCCAGACATCGCAGGGGGAAGCCGCGCTCCGTTTGAGCTCCCGTCAGAAGGGAACCCCTAGTGATATATCTCTAAGAGAAGAGAAGTGTGTAGACGTGCCAGCTGTGGAACCGAGCTGGGAACGTTGTGGTCTCAAGTCCTGGTCGAAGAAGAGAGTATCAAGCCGGCCAGAGACATTATTGTGGGCCGTGGGAGCGCCCTGACCAGACGCCGTCAGAGGAAAAGCGCCCTCGATCAGTTAATCTGTGGTAAGCACGATATACGCCAGTTCATAGTGATCGCTTGTAGTTTGGTCGTGTGCCCAGCGACAGTAGCAATGTTTATTTATAAGTTAGACATGTTTTAATAAGGCAGAAGGCCTGAAATAAGAGAGTGGAGAGGGAGGAACACGGAGCGACGTCCGCCCCCTCTGAGCGCTGGCGGAAGACTGAGGGAGCCTGGCTCTTGACGGAGGAAGACCCTCCCAGTGAGTGAGGACCGCCGCCAGGCGAGGTGGAGTATGGACCCGCCCAAAACGGGGGAGTCCACTCTCACTGTATGTAAAGAACAGATAGAGGTTTGAGGCAAGCATATTGTGTGGTTATTTTTGTTTATGTGTTAAAGGGGAACATTTTATTGGAGTGTCGATGGGTTGCAGGTTTGTTCTTTGGGGAAGAAGTTGATGAGAACTTCGAAGCCAGCAGATGATGTAGCTGATGAGACTCCAAGGTAGTGGAGCAGAGGACCTCGAGCTGTGAGGAGAAGCAGCAGAGAAGAGGAGTGTCACGTGCTTCTGTAGAGGTGGTGTAGCAGCCAAGAGAGCTGTGGAAGAACATAACAGAAGGGTGAAGCACCGTAGTTGCACAAGGAAACTTCATGATAGCAGCCTGGAGGAGCTGCAGAGGATCCTGGTAGTGAAGCCCGGAAGAACCTAAGGATATTAGGGTTGTGAACTTCCAGAGGTGGAAGGGGAAGTTCTGGTGGATTACTTATAGGGAGTTGATAGTGTTTGGTTGTCAGTAGCGTGCAAGACGCAGTGAGAGGTGAGTGACTGTTTGCATTCTTATGTCAAGGAGTTTTTTATACTGAAGTATCAATGAACATTTATACTGGTATATGTTATTGCATTCAAATGCTGATTTTCTATATATATATGTTATCTTGCTGATGGTGCAACAGTGTGTAGGCTTGACCAACTTGAGGAGGTTAATAGTATCAGGTGGTGAACCAGGAGATAGGATACCACTTGATAAGCTGATAATAGAGTTCTGATGGTATTGGAGTGCAACCTGATTGTGATATTATAGAGTATAGGATTCATTATTATTATATGTGTGTATGTATCGTGTATGTGCTTTGTTCAGTAAATGTGTCACAATTTGCTGGTGTTTGCCCTTGTCCTAGTGAGGCTTCCCAGGAGGTAGTAAAGAAGGAGAGAGAGAGAGAAAGAACCATGAACCACTGCTGTGGACAGGGTAGGAGGTAATACTAGTAAGTCATAGGGGGGTTGAGGAGATCATATCTCATAAGGAGAGAGTGGGGAGTCACAGCGGCTCGAGTGGGTGTGTGCACGTGACAACGAGGCTAAGTGTTGGAGCCGCATCCCCTGAACGTGTGACGTTGAGCCCCTCTCCAAGAGCCAGAAGCGCCAAGGGTGATCTCCTAGTATAAGCACTCTGCCGAGTTGTGGGTTGGGTCGTCCAGAGAGAAGGATCAACGACGACAACACCAACCAACCCACAGTCTATAATAAATTGGGGGCCTGTGTCCGGGAGAGTGAACTGACACACCCACACCCTGTCCAAGAGTGGATTTGTACACCCCTGCTGAGATAAACTGTGTGACCGCAGGTGTATACTCTCTCTCTTGGGAAGACTCACAGGACAAAGATGGATAAGGTGCAAGCATTTGTGGAGTCAGGCAAGCCTGAGGACTTGGAAGGTTGCACGAGGGATCAATTGAAACAGATAGCAGAAAAATGTGGCATCAGGTTGAAAGCATCTAAAGTAGCTGGGATGAAGGATGAGATCCTTAGACAGTTGAGAGCCAGAAGTGAAGCGGCAGAGCAAGGAGCCCAAAAAGGAGCTGAAAGTGGAAAGGAGGATGATGGGCAGGATGAAGTGAGATCCCAGGGATCGAGTAGGAGCAGCAAGAGTAGCCGCAGTAGTAGGAGTAGCCGAAATAGGAGCTTGGAGAGATTCCAGTTAGAGCTCCAGATCCAACAACAGCGTGAGGAGAGACAGTTCCAGCTGGAAAAGATGAAATTAGAACTCCAGATGAAAAATGAAGCCGAGAAGGAAAAAGAGAAAACCAGGCTGGAAGTAGAAAAAGAGAAAACCAGACTGGAAGTAGAAAAAGAGAAAACCAGAGTAAGAGAACTGGAGTTGGAACAGGAGAAAGAAAAAGAGAAAGCAAGACTAGAGGTCGAAAAAGAAAAAGCCCAGGTCGAAAAAGAAAAAGCCCAGGTCGAAAAAGAAAAAGAGAGAACAAAACAAATGCAGATAGAAGCGAATAGAACCTTGGCTGAGCAGAGGATTGAACATGGGTTGCCAGAGAGCACCACCCAGGTATCACACCCACCAGATGTTAGGGTTAGGGAGAAGGACATTCCCTTGTTTGTGCCCGAAGAGGCAGAGAGCTTCTTCGAGCATTTTGAGAAAGTAGCCAGTATCAAGGAGTGGCCACAGGAGGAATGGGCCCAGCTGGTCCAGTTAAGATTGACCGGTGCAGCCAGGGAGGCATACACCCAATTGTCACTGGAAGAGTGCCAGGATTACGCCACAGTAAAGAGCAGCATATTGCGCTCGTTTCAGTTAACCCCAGAAGCTTATAGAAAGCGTTTCAGAGAGATGATCAAAGTTGGAGCATGTACGTTTGCTGAGACAGCAAGAGATCTGGAAAGACGATTCCAGAAGTGGATTGAGGCTGCTGGAGTTGGATCTTACGCTGACCTGAAGCAACTGATGGTCATGGAGAAGTTCTTGGAGATGATGCATCCCGAAACAAAGTTCAAGATCCAAGAAGCAGGGATAATGGAGGTGAAAGATGCCGCAGATAGGGCGGATATGATTACTGAAGCATACAAGAGCTTAAGGGAGAACAGAGTAAGAAGCGAGGCGAGACGCAGCAATGGCAGATCAAGTGGAGTCTGGGGAGGAAGAAATTATGAAAGACCCAGAAGAGTCTGGGGTGAGAAAAATTTTGATAAATGGGCAGATAAAAGTAAGTACCCTAAAACTCAGACGAGTAGGTCGCGCACTTCGTCTGAAAGTGAAGATGGAGGAGCCAAACGAGAAACTAATCGTTATCCAGGGAATCAAGAGTCCAGTAAAGCTCCACAGAGTACGAGTGTACCTGGCCCGAGGAACTCTCATGTGAGTGGACAAAGTCAGAGCCGCTTTGGTACGTATAGGAGAGATTTCTCCCAGATGAGATGTTACAATTGTAACGGATTGGGTCACGTGATGCGAGATTGTCGGCAGGGCAAGAGAGTTGTGACCCTGGCCATGTGTGACCCCCGAAGCAAATATATCAATGTGTTCCAAGACAAACCACAGAGAGCGAACTTAGTGAACGAGAGGTATAGGCCGTTCATGAGCAAAGGTTGGATCAGTGTAGGAGGCCAACCTGAGGTAGAAGTTGGTATCTTAAGAGATACCGGAGCTAATCAGAGCTTGATTGCGAGAAGCCTGATTGGGAATGATCGACGGTTAGCTGGCAGGAGTAAGATGAGAGTATATGGGTTATTGTCTGAGAGTGACATGCCCGTATGTACTGTCCAGCTAAGGTCGGAATATGTGTCGGCGGAGGTGATGTTGGGAGTGTGCCCCGACATACCTGTTCCAGGAGTCCAAGTGATCCTGGGGAATGACTTGTGCGGGACAAAGGTGTTGCCGAGAGTCGTAGCGGAGACTGTGCCAGAGGAGTGCCCAGAAGGCCACAGCACGGGTGGGACACCTGAGAGTGTGAACCTGACTGACATCCGAGGAGATGAGTCAGGAGACCGCCAAGCCATTGAAAACCCTGTCTCGGTAGTGATGAAGGCAGAGGTGGCCGACAAGGAAGACGCTGGAGGAGATGAGACAGTGTCAATTAAACCGGTAGAAGATATTGATGTAGATATAGCATGGCTGTTTGACGAAGGTCCAGCCCAGAAAAATGAAGTCTCGGTGAGGTCGAAAGTGAAGATGGCCCAGCCGAAGAAGAATACTGTGGAGAGAGTTGACCTGAATAGAGCCCAGACTGCTGAAATTAAGAGTCGGAAGGTGAATGCAACTGTGCTGAGTAGGAATGAGGAAAGATGTGGACATACAGAGGACGAGAGTAGAGCGTCACGTTGTCCACGAGCACAGAGGCATATGGATAGTGGAGTTAAGTTGTTTGAGATGTCAGGAGTTGACATGTTTCACAGAAAACGTGGAGAAAAGATAATGAAGAAAAGTAGTAGCCGAGAAAGTGAAAGGAGAAGAGACAGCATGTGTGGAGAGATGCTTATGAGCACTCTGGGAGAGGCAAAGCGACATGTATGGTCGAATGCTGTTGGATGTAGTACAGCGCTCGAAGAAACTTTTAGGGAACGAAGAAGAGTTGAAGGAGAAGAAATGGAGTGGTATAGAGGTGAGAAGTGTGGGAAGAGGATGATGATGCAAGCATGGAGGAATAGAAGAAAGCCGAGGACTCGATGGAGGTCAAACAAGACGATGTCTTGGACAAATGAGGAGACGAAAGGAAGGATAGTTGGTGAAGACGAGGGAGTGAAGTATGATGACAGGAGGCGGAAGTATAATGGCAGTAGATGGAAGTATGAAGACGACAGAGGAGGTACAGACAGTAGATGTCTGACTCTGGACGTGAAGAGAAGAAGACGAGGAAACGGAGGGTGGAGACAATAAGTAGAGTGGACCGATAGAGTGCAGGCGTCCAAGGAGGACAGCCTAGCCAAGAGGTGCCAGAGAGGTCAGATCATTTGTGAGAAGAACATGTTCCTGGAGAGTTGTGAGCCAGATGTTGCAAGGTGCAACGAATTAATTGTAGACTCCTAAGAGAGTATATGGGGTGAAGAACGAGACAGTGTGGTGGCGGATGTATTATCCCGAGCCTAGCCACTAGAATAACTCTCAAAAATAAGGGGAGGGGAGTGTTATGATCTCAGCCTGCAGGAGAAACGAGTCTCCCTTCTTGAGAGTTATTCAGCAAGCCTGACCTAACTAGAAGGTCTAGCAAATATTGAGGTGATAACCCATGTGAAAAATGGTATGGTGGATTCAATGAACAATTTAAGATTATGGGCAATGAAGAAGAAAACAGATAAATGACTGGCTAGGAGATGTGGACATTTTGCTGGAGGCGTGAGGCTCGCTTCCGGAGGACCTTGACCTCACTTGAGTGCCAGACATCGCAGGGGGAAGCCGCGCTCCGTTTGAGCTCCCGTCAGAAGGGAACCCCTAGTGATATATCTCTAAGAGAAGAGAAGTGTGTAGACGTGCCAGCTGTGGAACCGAGCTGGGAACGTTGTGGTCTCAAGTCCTGGTCGAAGAAGAGAGTATCAAGCCGGCCAGAGACATTATTGTGGGCCGTGGGAGCGCCCTGACCAGACGCCGTCAGAGGAAAAGCGCCCTCGATCAGTTAATCTGTGGTAAGCACGATATACGCCAGTTCATAGTGATCGCTTGTAGTTTGGTCGTGTGCCCAGCGACAGTAGCAATGTTTATTTATAAGTTAGACATGTTTTAATAAGGCAGAAGGCCTGAAATAAGAGAGTGGAGAGGGAGGAACACGGAGCGACGTCCGCCCCCTCTGAGCGCTGGCGGAAGACTGAGGGAGCCTGGCTCTTGACGGAGGAAGACCCTCCCAGTGAGTGAGGACCGCCGCCAGGCGAGGTGGAGTATGGACCCGCCCAAAACGGGGGAGTCCACTCTCACTGTATGTAAAGAACAGATAGAGGTTTGAGGCAAGCATATTGTGTGGTTATTTTTGTTTATGTGTTAAAGGGGAACATTTTATTGGAGTGTCGATGGGTTGCAGGTTTGTTCTTTGGGGAAGAAGTTGATGAGAACTTCGAAGCCAGCAGATGATGTAGCTGATGAGACTCCAAGGTAGTGGAGCAGAGGACCTCGAGCTGTGAGGAGAAGCAGCAGAGAAGAGGAGTGTCACGTGCTTCTGTAGAGGTGGTGTAGCAGCCAAGAGAGCTGTGGAAGAACATAACAGAAGGGTGAAGCACCGTAGTTGCACAAGGAAACTTCATGATAGCAGCCTGGAGGAGCTGCAGAGGATCCTGGTAGTGAAGCCCGGAAGAACCTAAGGATATTAGGGTTGTGAACTTCCAGAGGTGGAAGGGGAAGTTCTGGTGGATTACTTATAGGGAGTTGATAGTGTTTGGTTGTCAGTAGCGTGCAAGACGCAGTGAGAGGTGAGTGACTGTTTGCATTCTTATGTCAAGGAGTTTTTTATACTGAAGTATCAATGAACATTTATACTGGTATATGTTATTGCATTCAAATGCTGATTTTCTATATATATATGTTATCTTGCTGATGGTGCAACAGTGTGTAGGCTTGACCAACTTGAGGAGGTTAATAGTATCAGGTGGTGAACCAGGAGATAGGATACCACTTGATAAGCTGATAATAGAGTTCTGATGGTATTGGAGTGCAACCTGATTGTGATATTATAGAGTATAGGATTCATTATTATTATATGTGTGTATGTATCGTGTATGTGCTTTGTTCAGTAAATGTGTCACAATTTGCTGGTGTTTGCCCTTGTCCTAGTGAGGCTTCCCAGGAGGTAGTAAAGAAGGAGAGAGAGAGAGAAAGAACCATGAACCACTGCTGTGGACAGGGTAGGAGGTAATACTAGTAAGTCATAGGGGGGTTGAGGAGATCATATCTCATAAGGAGAGAGTGGGGAGTCACAGCGGCTCGAGTGGGTGTGTGCACGTGACAACGAGGCTAAGTGTTGGAGCCGCATCCCCTGAACGTGTGACGTTGAGCCCCTCTCCAAGAGCCAGAAGCGCCAAGGGTGATCTCCTAGTATAAGCACTCTGCCGAGTTGTGGGTTGGGTCGTCCAGAGAGAAGGATCAACGACGACAACACCAACCAACCCACAGTCTATAATAATAGCCATATAAAAATAAGGTGTCGGTAAACGACCAAGTGACAAGACTAAGGAAAACAGAAGAGGCATATACAGAAAGTGACAAGGAAATCTGCGAGGCACTGAATGGCAGTTTCCATGGAGTGTTCACAACCGAGCCTGAGCAGCTCCTATCGTTAGAAGAGATTACCCTAGACCAGATATAGAGGTGACAGCAGAGAAGGTAATGAAACAGTTGACAACACTGGATACAACTAAAGCGGTTGGACCAGACAAAGTATCACCGTGGATAATAAAAGAGGCAGTGCAGGCCCTCAGCGTGCCTCTGACAATGATCTTTAATGAATCACTTATGTCGGGATAATTGCCCAGTTGCTGGAAGAAGGCAAATGTCGTACCGATGTTCAAGAAAGGATAGTGTTAAGGGGAGTACCTTAAGGATCGGTGCTGGGACCAATTCTATTTCTAAATTACGTAAATGACATGCTTACAGGAGTAGAATCCTACATGTCGATGTTCGCGGATGACGCAAAATTTATGAGAAGGGTTGTGGCAGATCAGGATTGTAGGATCCTCCAAGAGGACCTGGACAGATTGCAGGGATGGCCCGAGAAATGGCTACTGGAATTCAACACGAGTCAATGTAAAGTTATGGAAATGGGATCAGGTTATAGGAGACCCAAGAGACAGTACACAATGAAGGGGAACTGCCTACATGTAACGATTCAAGAAAGAGACCTGGGAGTGGACGTAACACCTAATGTAACTCCAGAGGCACATATAAATTGGATAACGACAGCAGCGTACTCTACACTGGCAAAAGTTAGAACATCATTCAGAACCCTAAGTAAGAAGGCATTCTAAGTACTTTACACTGCCTACGTGAGACCAGTCTCAGAGTATGCCGAGCCTTCATGGAGTCTCCACCTGAAGAAGCGCATAAGGAAACTGGAAAAGGTTCAGAAGTTTGCGACGAGGCTTGTCCCAGAGTTACTAGGGATGGAATATGAAGAGCGCCTGAAGGAACTGAACCTTATGACACTAGAAAAAAAGAAGGGAGAATGGGGATTTGATAGGAACGTATAAAATACTCAGGAGAATTGATAAAGTGGAAATAGATGAAATTTTCACACGTAATAGTAACAGAACGAGGGGACATGGGTGGAAGCTGGAAACTCAGATGAGTCACAAAGATGTTAGGAAGTTTTCTTTTAGCGTGAGAGTAGTGGAAAAATGGAATGCACTTAAGAAACAGGTGGTGGAAGCAAACTCTATTCATAATTTTAAAACTAGATATGATAGGGAAATGGGACCGGAGTCATTGCTGTAAACAACCGTTGGCTAGAAAGGCGGGATCCAAGAGTTAATGTTCGATCCTACAGGCACAAATAGGTGAGTACACACACACACATGATATAAACAACAAGTGTTATTTTCGCACAGGACACTAAGAAACTTCTGTCCCGACGAGTCCACTTCCGTCTCTACCGTACACCACTCAAGATTTCCTCCTAGAGTCTATCTTCTATGGACCTCACTCAGGTGAGTTCATCTTTCTCAGTAAATCATGGGTCAGTTTTACAGAGTATAGTCACGGTGCCTAAACACCACTTCTACTCTCCAGCAACACACTATAGACTGCCATACAGGCTTATAGCAGGTCTTAACAGACAGATAGTACTTCTATCTCGTAACTCAGCTTGGCCATCCCGGGGAACGTCGGTCCAATCACCAATACTTCATAAGTATTACAGGCAAATCACTGTCGACACAGACTTCTGCCACTTGTTCCCACTGGAACGCACCTTGAGTTCAGGATTGCCCTCGGTGAACTGATGCATGCTGACCAAGAGACCACCCACATCACTTCTGAGGAGTAAAAATGTTGGTAGTAAGACAGAAACTTCACTGGGAACTAATAAGATCACGGCCTTCCACCAAGAACAGAAAATATGATCAAGTGCTCTCGAAAGATGGCATCGATATCGTCACTCCTTCCCTCATAAAATAATTGCAGCTGGGTGCACTCCACAGATGGCATTGGCATAATCACACCACCTCTCGTAAGAGAAATGGGGATGGGTGCACTCCACAGATGGCGTCGATATCGTCACTCATCTTTTGTGGGGAAAATATTGTTGATGTTAGTGGTTTCTAATCTTCTGATTTCCAGTGTATGTGAATATCGCCTGAGGGTATGTGACCAACCTTTTCTCATACAAAGAACGCAGCATTTCGATCGTATGCGTTACATAAGGCCAAAAATTGTACTAGAAAATGGAAGCGACTCCCAAAAGTGACGTTTTGTACCGTTTTCTGTTTTGGGTCCTCTGTTCCATGACAACATGCAGTGAAAAGTTGATGTTGTGAATGCCGTATTAGGGTGTACTGCCATGCTGCTTGTCTCTAATGGTTTTAAGCGATATTTAATCATATATAAGTTAGACTTGTTTCATCACCAACAGCAAATGAGCAGATCTGCTCGGAGATGTGCGAGTGCTAATAGTGAAAGTGGATGTATTTACTAAAGGCCAACTTATACTACAAATAATGTACTTGTTACAGGTAGACCATACGGCTGTGTTTGTGCCTGAGCACCTTGTGTTGTGGTGTGTCCCGCACAGTACACTCACAGGCGCCATGTTTGTGCCTGAACACCTTGTGCTGTGGTGTGTCCCGCACAGTACACTCACAGGCGCCATGTTTGTGCCTGAACACCTTGTGCTGTGGTGTGTCCCGCACAGTACACTCACAGGCGCCATGTTTGTGCCTGAACACCTTGTGCTGTGGTGTGTCCCGCACAGTACACTCACAGGCGCCATGTTTGTGCCTGAGCACCTTGTGCTGTAGTGTGTCCCGCACAGTACACTCACAGGCGCCTTGTTTGTGCCTGAGCACCTTGTGCTGTGGTGTGTCCCGCACAGTACACTCACAGGCGCCATGTTTGTGCCTGAACACCTTGTGCTGTGGTGTGTCCCGCACAGTACACTCACAGGCGCCATGTTTGTGCCTGAACACCTTGTGCTGTGGTGTGTCCCGCACAGTACACTCACAGGCGCCATGTTTGTGCCTGAGCACCTTGTGCTGTAGTGTGTCCCGCACAGTACACTCACAGGCGCCTTGTTTGTGCCTGAGCACCTTGTGCTGTGGTGTGTCCCGCACAGTACACTCACAGGCGCCATGTTTGTGCCTGAGCACCTTGTGCTGTGGTGTGTCCCGCACAGTACACTCACAGGCGCCTTGTTTGTGCCTGAGCACCTTGTCAATAAGAAGCCATCAGCGCTCTCAGACTGTCCTCGTCTAACGAACGGACGACGTTAAAACACACTCATCAATTTCAGAGTAGTTATAATTATTTCTCAATTGTAAATTAATAAAATGACATATTTTAGTTTTGTGAATACCCAGGCACAGGGTAGGTTAGGTTAGGGGTTATGGTTCTGTTGGCAGTCATATATTAGTGGTACGCTGGGGATAGGATGAGATCGAGGAGCTGTTCAGAACAGTTCGAACGTAACTAGTTGCAAGAGGTGTGTAAAGTGTACATTCATATATACGGGAGTTTGAACGCGGATAAACCAGCATTTGGCCATTGTTTATGAACACAGGCTGCGAGAGGCACATAGTCAAGACGCCTGACTGATAGATCAGTAGAACGACTCATTGCTTGTGATAACTCTGAAACTGCTAATGAATAAACCCTGAACTTGGAACACCTCAGAGTCAGTCAATGGAAACTTGGACAGGTGGTGTTGCCCTTTGAATGACCGAACCATCGACTGTGTCTAATTACACAGATATGCTGTCTAATAACTACCCAATGAACCTTGATTGCAGAGAAAAAATAAAACAATTCAAAAAAGCAATTGTTTTTCGACACCTAAAATACAACTGAGCGCCAAAAAAAGGAATACGTGAAACTTCAAGGATAATGTACAATACTAGAATTGTGTGACTTTTAATTAAACTGCACTGTGAACCATATCATTATTTGTGATATTTGAGGAAAAAAATTCTTCACAAAACATCTGTATTTTACCTTTTATTTAGCATCGGTCGGAACGTTTTGACTGAGTATAAATAACACCAGAACTGGTCTAGTGTTTGTCACTAGATCAGGTGATGCCTCTATCAACAATGATAGACCCCAGAGCTTTAGACCGTATATTTTATACGGTCTAATTTTAAATCCAAATATTGTCCCAATTTTAGATAAAATATGGTTTGTGAGTATTTTTGCGTGTGTGTAGTCGTGCGTACTCGACCGTGTGCCACACAAGGTCATAACCTCAAGAGAACTTTATCCTCCTTCAGCTCCATTCCTCTAAGTAAACAGTAATTTATTATATCGTAAATAAGATCAAAACTTGGACATTATTTTTATGCTTTACACATTGTAGTGTCAAATAGCTACGAAGTTGTGTTTTATGAGTGAAAGGAAAAATGTTCAATTTCTAGACAGCAAAGTCATCCGCCTGTGACATTTTAATTGACCAGGCTCAGAACAGTGTTACAGACGCGGGAAAGTTACATCACTTGGAAAAAGCAAATAACACAAAAGCGTAACTAAAAACAAGGTATTTTTGATCGCTGTAAATAAATATGATGGAATGTAACAATTTCTAAAATATCACACTTATGGGTATTTTTTGGTCAAATGATGTTTAATCACGAAGCAGCATGACCTGTGGAATTTGTTTCCATATTAAGATTTTTTTTTTGAATGTTTTGAGAATATGATAAAGTTTGGTGAAAATAATTAGGCCGCTCTACATGTCACAGCATGGCCGTGGTGAGCTGAGAACAAGGGGTTTAACAAAGGGGTGGCCAGAAAAAAATATTTTTAAAACTGCAGAAAATATTTTTCTTATTACAATTATGATTTAAAAACAAGAAATTACTATTTGTGATTCTTTGGGTTTGGATCGTTAAATAAGGAAAATTTGTGCCCATCAGTGCCCTCTCAAGCCAATAAAAATTGTATATATATAATTTTTCAGCATATACATATTTTTTTTCATTTTTAAGAATATATAGAATATGAGGAAATTTATGTTTTTTTAGGAATATGGAGAAAATGTCAAAGATTTTTTTTATTAATATATTAGGTACATGTGCATTTGTGCAGCTACCCTAGACTATATGAAGGGGAGTACAGTGTGTCAAAAAGCTAGCTACGTGATGCTAAAAAAATCCCCATCACACAGGATGGTTAGTCATACAGAGGCATGTGATAAGCAGTCTGCACTGGCAGACTCCGGGAGCATTATGAGGATATCAACACAAGAGTGAATAAGGTAGCAGGGGTAATACAAGTCCCCATCTCGCAGGATGATTACTCATACAGAGCCATGTGTTTAGTAGCCTGCACTGGCAAATTTTGGGTATACTGTGAGGATATTTTCAAGAATACGAGAATGAATACAGTAATTGCAAAGCTCCAGGTACCTCATGCCCACTGGTCTGAAAGGTCTAATAACTGGGCATTTGGTGATGTAGTGCGGGAGATCATGCCGCAGTTCCTGCTCACAGAGTTTGCACCTGGAGTGCTCAGGAATGGGAGATCCGTCACCTGTAGCCACCTGCCACAGGTAACGGTAACCCAACCTGATCCTGGCAACCACTGTGTCGCACAGTCTGGCGGACGTTTTGTGCTGCTATAGGTTTCATATATAGGTTTCAGATCTGAAGAAATCATAGCTTTTTATACTGGTTGTTTCAGGTCGTTGGGAGTCAGTAATTTCTTTCCTATCAGACCTGAGTATTTGGAACAATATAATTTTGACAGTAGAGATGGGAACACCTAGATCTAATTCAAATTCATCTTTGTTACACGCTAATTTGGCTGCAATGTCTGTCTCATTATGATGGTTCAATGAAATTAATTTGTGTCGTCTGTGGGAAGTCTTGGCTCTGTCGTCATCACACTTCACTATTATATCCATTGTTCCATTAATTTACTGCTGTCAGTCAGTATTGTTCCGATTGCTGTCTTGTTGGCACTTTTCCCAGCATTACGAGTGAATTTTCTCATCGCATGTACATACTTGACGGTCCCGTGATCATTTCAGTCCAAACAGAAAGTGAACAAGTTGCCAGATTCAAAAGAAATTTAGGTTTTAAGAATTCGTAAGGGTCACCAGCCTGTCTGCAATATCCCAATATGGTGACTGTGGCGTCACTACTGCGAGCAGTGTTTCCCGCGCCAGAGGAATACAGGCGAGGACGCCGAGAGTCCAGGATGAGAAAGTAGAGCATGATTGGCGACAAGTTGAATGCTAGGGCCATTCATCAGGTGACTCGATGTCACGTGACCAATGAGAGGGGCAGTGAGACGTCTCATTCGTGAGGAATACCTCACGTTCTCCTGTCCACTAATGGAGAAGGTCGTTCTAGAAATTTCTACCGAATTTTTTATTTATGTAGAAATTCGTAGACCCACACCAAGTGGAGCCTAAATTAAGCCCCAAGAACTTAAGGACGAAGCAAGGAAAAGTCTAGAGAGCCTTTGGAAGTTTACTATTATTTACTGACAAAAATAAATTTTCATTTTGCCCAATCTGCGTAATTCAATTAGGTCTTACTAGAGTGTGGATAATGTTGGTATTCAGCGCCACACAGGACAGATGATCATACACATAACAATAGGTCTAAACTGTAGGCTGAAGCACATATGTATATATATCATGATTAAAATCAACTACATTAGTCGTACATGTGTCAATGTACGAATATGTAAATGCTACTTTCTATTGTGCACTGCCACACACGGGCAGGGAGTGATTCATAGGAGATGCAGCTACCAACCATACTGCCAGTACTACCAACCATAATGCCAGTACTACCAACCATACTGTCAGTACTACCAACCATACTGCCAGTACTACCAACCATACTGCCAGTACTACCAACCATACTGTCAGTACTACCAACCATACTGTCAGTACTACCAACCATACTGCCAGTACTACCAACCATAATGCCAGTACTACCAACCATACTGTCAGTACTACCAACCATACTGCCAGTACTACCAACCATACTGCCAGTACTACCAACCATACTGTCAGTACTACCAACCATACTGTCAGTACTACCAACCATACTGCCAGTACTACCAACCATACTGTCAGTACTACCAACCATACTACCAGTACTACCAACCATACTGCCAGTACTACCAACCATACTGCCAGTACTACCAACCATACTGCCAGTACTACCAACCATACTGCCAGTACTACCAACCATACTGCCAGTACTACCAACCATAATGTCAATACTACCAACCATACTGCCAGTACTACCAACCATACTGTCAGTACTACCAACCATACTGCCAGTACTACCAACCATACTGCCAGTACTACCAACCATACTGTCAGTACTACCAACCATACTGCCAGTACTACCAACCATACTGCCAGTACTACCAACCATACTGTCAGTACTACCAACCATACTGCCAGTACTACCAACCATAATGTCAATACTACCAACCATACTGCCAGTACTACCAACCATACTGTCAGTACTACCAACCATACTGCCAGTACTACCAACCATACTGCCAGTACTACCAACCATACTGCCAGTACTACCAACCATAATACAAGTACTACCAACCATACTGCCAGGTGTGAGGTCACCAGCCAAGTGTGAGGTCACCAGCCAGGTGTGAGGTCACCAGCCAGGTGTGAGGTCACCAGCCAGGTGTGAGGTCACCAGCCAGGTGTGAGGTCACCAGCCAGGTGTGTGGTCACCAGGTGTGAGGTCACCAGGTGTGTGGTCACCGTCGGTCAAGTCAGGAGACACAGCAGGAGCTACACAATACAACAGAGGAGGGGAAGTAACTAATACAATGAATACAGTAACTACAAGAATATATGTCACATATTAATGGAGAAGTTACAAGCGTAAAATGTTAGTTAACAAAACATAATGTTAATACTGCTGTGTTTAGCAGTGAAAGCACTGCTCGAGTCTTTGCAAGATGTATTTTGTGAATAATTGAAATGTAAGACTTTTTAACTAAAAAATAAATACAAAAAAATGTAGGACTAAATTAATTTATCGTAGTAGTAATATCGGCGACTTCAAAAACGCAGAGCTTAATGACAGCAGAAAGATGTATACAAGATATGTATGTATGATTTATACAAGGTGTGATATGTATGATTTATTCAAGATAAATATACAAGATTTATAGACTATGACAGATAAGAGAGTGAAAGTGAGTGGAGGAAGAGTGCAGATGAGAGTGCCAGGGGAGGTGAAGGCAAGGTGAGCAGCAGGACAGCCGCTAGTCCAGTCTGCTATATTAGTACCTGCAGGATATCAAGTCAGAGTGAAGGAACAGTTCCTCTGGACCCTGGTTCCTTCACTCAGCACGACCGTCGCTCTACCGTGGACCCTGCACTCAGCTCGACCGTGGTCCCTGCACTCGAGCGCTGACGCTGTACACGCTCCGACTGGCACTGGAGCGCTAGTTCTAGCACAGAAGACTAAGCCAGAGGCAAGAGCCGGACTACAGGGCTGCTCGCCACATGTGGGCCAGACTGTGAAGTATCTCTCGTTGATCACCACAGCTGACCTGTGGTTAACACTCAACTCTACCTCCCACAACTCTACCTCTTCCCGATATTATTGATATTGAAGACAATATTTAAGCTACAAGATGCAGTTCAGAGTTTACAATGAATAATGAAAAAGCAAACTAGGAAGGCTTTGGAGGGTATACTGAGGCCAGCTTGCAAGATGGACGACCTGCCTCCCACGGCACCATGACGGCTTTTGGATTTTAAGTTACGGTCCACAGAGACCAGTAAAAGCCTTGGCTTTACCCTAAATAATTCACACCTTGTCTGGCTAACTTGCTCCTACTTTTCTATCATGTTTAATTTCTCACTTGTTTATCTTGTAGATGTTCCTCACCATCTGTGGTCGTCTTGTAGATATTCCTCGTCATCTCTGGTCGTCTTGTAGGTATTTCCCACTATTTCTACATGTCCTTACATGCTTTTTAGACCATCTAGTAATCCTGTATGTATTTTTTCACCATTTCTGGTCGTTTTCTCAAGTATTTCTCATTATCTCCGATCGTTTAGCATGTATTTATCTTAATGTTTGGTCGTATTACAGTTATATCTCACCGTATATAGTAGTCTTACCTATCATTCTCACAACGGTTCGACCGTTTTACATGTTTCTCATCATATCTGGTCGTTTTCCAGGAACCAAATTACATTAATATTTATAATTATATTACCCAATATTTTTTGTTTACTTAATATTGCATAGAAATATTACAAAATTGGGGCAGGTGTAAATTGTGAAGAAAGTGTTGTTGGTGAGCAATAAGCAGGAGTTATGGGGACGCAGACGGGACTAACGCCGCCTCACGGCCCAAACAACGCGGCACGCGAGAAGCGATTTCCGCGACGAGCGTCACTTGAGCCGAGTTACCGCCTTGGATCAAGCTATGTCGTCTATACGTTAGGTAAAATTGAACAGTTACAGGCTATCAGCAGGTTACGTCTGCGACATATGGCTATTACGTTATATTTCAGAAGGGTAAAGTTTCAGGGCGTGAAGCGTAAGGGTGTTGACGACCGTCTTCTGGCGTGTCAGACGACGCTGTATTGTGCCTCACTATTGCTGGAAACAATTTATTTCATTCCTCGTGGTCTTTAAAACATCCGATGTCATATCATACATTAGGACCGGTGGAAGATTAGAACATCATACTCCTTGACATCATCCTGATGATTACTAAACATTCCCATTATCATACCTTGTGATTAGCGGGGAAAACTTATATCTTTCAATCTAACTAATGAACCTCCAGACATCATTCCTACTGACTGCTAACACGGCCGGTATCATGTCTGGTAGAGCATGTCATGGCCTGCTGGAGCCAGTACCCGGGTTCTGTCATGGCCTGCTGGAGCCAGTATCCGGGTTCTATCATGGCCTGCTGGAGCCAGTATCCGGGTTCTGTCATGGCCTGCTGGAGCCAGTATCCGAGTTCTGTCATGGCCTGCTGGAGCCAGTATCCGGGTTCTGTCATGGCCTGCTGGAGCCAGTATCCGGGTTCTGTCATGGCCTGCTGGAGCCAGTATCCGGGTTCTGTCATGGCCTGCTGGAGCCAGTATCCGGGTTCTGTCATGGCCTGCTGGAGCCAGTATCCGGGTTCTGTCATGGCCTGCTGGAGCCAGTACCCGGGTTCTGTCATGGCCTGCTGGAGCCAGTACCCGGGTTCTGTCATGGCCTGCTGGAGCCAGTATCCGGGTTCTGTCATGGCCTGCTGGAGCCAGTACCCGGGTTCTGTCATGGCCTGCTGGAGCCAGTACCCGGGTTTTGTCTGCTTATGGGGCCTCAGAGCCTCTTCTACTTTGATCCCACCCATGTTAATGGTAAGTTATCAAGAATATGCGGTAGCAAGTATTTGTGCAAATAAAAGGTGGTAATCAAGACTAAATAACACCTTCACCAATATCATTTGTCATATTACTACACTTAGGTACAGTGTCTCTTTCGCATAGGACGCCTAATATCAGCAGTGTTCTCCAAATTGCGGTGAGTCCACTATCTTCAAGTATTCGTCATCCGCGTTCAGTGGTGATCTCCGGCGAGTTCACCATCCTAATAACATGGGCCAGTCCCACACCGTATCACCACGATGTCCAAATACCACACATCTGCTCTCCAGAAACACACTGGCAGAGGTCTTCAGCAACCAGCTGACAGGAGTCACATGTAATACGTCCAGGGGGGGAGGGGGGTCTCCACTAACACCCTGACAGATGTCTGACTACACACTAGCAGCACTTCTCAGCAGACGGCCAGTACTGTCGTCTAGTAACTCCTCTTGGCCACATCCCGAGTACGTCGGTTCACACATCAACACGACACAAGTACCACACCCAATACGCTGTCTACTACCGACGGCAGCCGCTTGTCTTCACAGGGACAAGGCAGGAGTCCTGGACAGCCAAAGGTGAACTACCTTCCACAGTACAATAGACTCTCCACGTCGCCTCTGTGGACATAATAGTCATCAGCGTGACTAAAAGTATACAAGGAGAACAAAGGCTGGCAGCCTCTCACCGGGAAACTGTAAATATAATCGGATGCACAATGTAGATGGCGTTGATATCGTTACTTAACTCACATTAGGACTTCATCATCGACCTCACCTCCTAACGGAGGTACGAACCTCGCCTTTCACAGATGAACCTGTCACCGCTCCGGCAACAGATTACGTTGTTCTCGTCACACGTAATGCCTTGGAGTTGTGAGTGCAGGTCAATAGATGGCGTCGTTGTCACCACTCTAGCAACGATGTTGATATCGTCACGGAGCCCCAGTCGTCAAGCTGGTTAGAAAATTAGTAGGAATCATGAGAAGGATTCGAAGCTGTGCTCAGGGTACTCCTCGAGCAAACGCCTTAGACCACTACACCACGACGTGGTAAAAGCAATGTAACTCCCTAGGGTTACATAGGTAACCTATACTTTGAAGCTATGCTCTCAGCAACCCGTCCTCGACTCAAGTCCATTACATTCAGCGGTCAACCCCACAGACGCATTCATAAATGTTAACATGCTGTTTATTCAAAACGGGAATTTTCTCAAGTATAAATTAATATTATAATATATTAGCATATTGTGTATATATAGGCATAGGATAGGTTAGGTTAGGTGTTTAGGTTCTGTTGGCGATTATTTGTATTTGTAGTACGTGGGTGAAGCATTTATAGCGTTGTGATTCGAACAAAATTCGTCAGTGAAGCACTTGTTCCGGATATGTTCGAACGTCAGCAGTTGTGAGTCGTGTGTAAACCGCATTTCATTCATAAACAGGGGGTTTGGCGGGTGCATGGAATCACTTTTGGATCTTTGTTTGGAGGACGGGCTGCTCTCAGAGCATAGGTTAGAATCGTCCTCATGACTCCTTCTGACTTCCTCACTGATACATCACCTTAATTTGAATTCGTTGAGCATTAAACTGCTGAACTGTTGTTAGCGGGCAGCATTTCGACCTTATGCTGGTGACTGGGTGGATTCTTACCTGCTGACGTGTGACATAACAGTTACCTGCTGACGTGTGACACAACCACTAGTCACCCTCCAGCCTCCCCTTTCCACCCTCCACCACCTAGCTAGGCCTAACTAGGCCTAGTTATGCTTAAACCCACAAAAGCGTTTCCTAATATATCACATGAAAGCTCCAGCCTTTCAATTGCTTGCAAAATATTTTTTTAAATTACTGACTTATTTTAAGGTCGGCGATAAACTGACTTTGTAGCTTTACCTGTGGGCGGGGTATGCTGGCCTGTGTCTCACCGCCGGGAGTATACTGGTATACTGGTGTACTGGTGTACTGATGTACTGGTGTACTGGTGTACTGATGTACTGGTGTACTGGTGTATTGGTATACTGGTATACTGGTGTACTGGTATACTGGTATACTGGTGTACTGGTGTACTTGTATGCTGGTATACTAGTGTACTGGTATGCTGGTGTACTGGTGTATTGGTATACTGGTGTACTGGTATACTGGTGTACTGGTGTACTGGTGTACTGGTATACTAGTATACTGGTATACTGGTGTACTGGTGTACTGATGTACTGGTATACTGGTGTACTGGTGTACTGGTATACTGGTATACTGGTGTATTGGTATACTGGTGTACTGGTATACTGGTGTACTGGTATATTGGTGTACTGGTGTACTGATATACTGGTGTACTGGAGTACTGGTTTACTGGTATACTGGTGTACTGGTGTACTGGTGTACTTGTATGCTGGTATACTAGTGTACTGGTATGCTGGTGTACTAGTGTACTGGCATACTGGTGTACTGGTATACTGGTATACTGCTGTACTGGTGTATTGGTGTACTGGTATACTAGTATACTGGTGTACTGGTATACTAGTATACTGGTGTACTGGTATACTGGTGTACTGGTGTATTGGTATACTGGTGTACTGGACTACTGGTATACTGGTGTACTGGTATATTGGTGTACTGGTATGCTGGTGTACTGGTGCACTGGTATACTGGCATACTGGTGTACTGGTATACTGCTGTACTGGTGTATTGGAGTACTGGTATACTAGTATACTGGTGTACTAGTATACTGGTATACTGATGTACTGCTGTACTGGTATACCGGTGTACTGGTTTACTGATGTACTGGTATACTGGTGTACTTGTATACTGGTATACTGGTGTACTGGTATACTAGTGTACTGGTGTATTGGTGTACTGGTATATTGGTATACTGGTGTACTGGTATACTGTTGTACTGGTATACTGGTGTACTGGTATATTGGTGTACTGGTATACTGGTATATTAGTATACTGGTGTACTGGTATACTAGTATACTGGTATACTGGTGTATTGGTGTACTGGACTACTGGTATACTGGTGTACTGGTATATTGGTGTACTGGTGTACTAGTGTACTGGTATACTGGTATACTGGTGTACTGGTGTACTGGTATACTGGTGTACTGGTATATTTGTATACTAGTATACTGGTGTACTGGTATACTGGTGTACTGGTATACTGGTATGCTGGTGTACTGGTATACTGGTATACTGGTGTACTGGTATACTGGTGTACTGGTATACTGCTGTACTGGTGTATTGGTGTACTGGTATACTAGTATACTGGTGTACTGGTATACTGGTGTACTGGTATACTGGTGTACTGGTATAATTGTATACTGGTGTACTGGTATAATTGTATTCTGGTGTACTGGTATACTGGTGTACTGGTATATTGGTGTACTGGTGTACTGGTACACTGGTATACTGGTGTACTGGTACACCGGTGTACTAGTATACTGGTGTACTGTATACTGGTGTACTGGTATACTGCTGTACTGGTATAATTGTATACTGGTGTACTGGTATACTGGTATACTGCTGTACTGGTATACTAGTACACTGGTGTACTGGTATAATTGTATACTGGTGTACTGGTATACTGGCTTACTGGTGTACTAGTGTACTGGTATACTATTATACTGGTGTACTGGTATACTGGTATACTGGTGTACTGGTATGATGGTGTACTGGTATACTGGTGTACTGGTATACTGCTGTACTGGTGTATTGGTGTACTGTTATACTAGTATACTGGTGTACTGGTGTACTGGTGTACTGGTGTACTGGTATACTGGTGCACTGGTATAATTGTATGCTGGTGTACTGGTATAATTGTATTCTGGTGTACTGGTATACTGGTGTACTGGTGTACTGGTATACTGGTGTACTGGTAGACTGGTATACTGGTGTACTAGTATAATGGTGTACTGTATACTGGTGTACTGGTATACTGCTCTACTGGTATAATTGTATACTGGTGTACTGGTATACTGGTATACTGCTGTATTGGTGTACTGGTATACTAGCATACTGGTGTACTGGTATAATTGTATACTAGTATACTGGTGTACTGGTATAATTGTATACTGGTGTACTGGTATACTGGCTTACTGGTGTACTAGTGTACTGGTATACTATTATACTGGTGTACTGGTATACTGGTGTACTGGTATGCTGGTGTACTGGTATACTGCTGTACTGGTGTATTGGTGTACTGGTATACTAGTATACTGGTGTACTGGTATACTGGTGTACTGGTATAATTGTATGCTGGTGTACCTGTATAATTGTATTCTGGTGTACTGGTGTACTGGTGTACTGGTACACTGGTATACTTGTGTACTGGTAGACTGGTATACTGGTGTACTAGTATACTGGTGTACTGTATACTGGTGTACTGGTATACTGCTGTACTGGTATAATTGTATACTGGTGTACTGGTATACTGGTATACTGCTGTATTGGTGTACTGGTATACTAGCATACTGGTGTACTGGTATAATTGTATACTGGTATACTGGTGTACTGGTATACTGGCTTACTGGTGTACTAGTGTACTGGTATACTAGTATACTGGTGTACTGGTATACTAGTGTACTGGTATACTGGTGTACTGGTATGCTGGTATACTGGTGTAATGGTATACTGGTGTAATGGTATACTGGTGTACTGGTGTGCTGGAATACTGGTGTACTGGTATGCTGGTATACTGGTGTACTGGTATACCGGTGTACTGGTATACTGGTGTACTGGTATACTGGCATACTAGTGTACTAGTATACTGGTATACTGATATACTGGTATACTGGTGAACTGGTATAATGGTGTACTGGTGTACTGGTGTACCGGTATACTGGTGTACTGGATTACTGGTGTACTGGATTACTGGTACACTGATGTACTGGTGTACTATTATACTGGTATACTGGTATACTGGTGTACTGGTGTACTGGTATACACCTGAGTAATACAACATTTATCTAGTTATCCTTCACAATGAGTAAAATTTAAGTAAAATTAATACATTTCGTTGTATATGTGCGTAACAAATTTACATTGATAATATAATTTTGAATAAAACTCGAAGAGTAAATTAGTTTAAAATTTGCATCACCTTCTGCCAGAAAGAATCATAAACTTTGATGGTCTTAAGTAATATTGCAAGTTTTCAACAGATTAATGAATCATATTTGTATATAAAATATTATATACCACTAAATGAATAAAACAGTACAGAGTTTCTGAGAAAACAGTCGAAATAACACTGATAATTAGGTGTAAGTCAAACAATATAATGAACTGACATTGAACAGGCAGGAGAGAATATTTCTGGGGGAAGTTTAGAAGGTAATTGTTGAGAGGTGAGAGAGGCGCCGGCACTCCTCCAGCGTGTCCACATGGAAAGTTTAATTAGCAATCAGTTCACTGTGTAAAGGAGAAGCACCGGCCATTGTGTGGGGAGCCAAGACGTTGATGGCTGGAGGCGGTGACGGCGGAGCATCTAAAGCAGGGCGGTAATGAGCGAGTTCCGGGACCACAGCAGGACTGGAGCATCTGAAGGTGGGTGGTAATGAAGGGGCTCCTAGCCCCGAGCAGGACTGGAGCACCTGAAGGTGGGCGGTAATGAAGGGGCTCCTAGCCCCGAGCAGGACTGGAGCATCTGAAGGTGGGCGGTAATGAAGGGGCTCCTAGCCCAGAGCAGGACTGGAGGGGCTCCTAGCCCCGAGCAGGACTGGAGCACCTGAAGGTGGGCGGTAATGAAGGGGCTCCTAGCCCAGAGCAGGACTGGAGGGGCTCCTAGCCCCGAGCAGGAGTGGAGCATCTGAAGGTGGGCGGTAATGAAGGGGCTCCTAGCCCCGAGCAGGACTGGAGCATCTGAAGGTGGGCGGTAATGAAGGGGCTCCTAGCCCAGAGCAGGAGTGGAGCATCTGAAGGTGGGCGGTAATGAAGGGGCTCCTAGCCCAGAGCAGGACTGGAGCATCTGAAGGTGGGCGGTAATGAAGGGGCTCCTAGCCCAGAGCAGGACTGGAGCATCTGAAGGTGGGCGGTAATGAAGGGGCTCCTAGCCCAGAGCAGGACTGGAGCATCTGAAGGTGGGCGGTAATGAAGGGGCTCCTAGCCCAGAGCAGGACTGGAGCATCTGAAGGTGGGCGGTAATGAAGGGGCTCCTAGCCCCGAGCAGGACTGGAGGGGCTCCTAGCCCCGAGCAGGACTGGAGCACCTGAAGGTGGGCGGTAATGAAGGGGCTCCTAGCCCAGAGCAGGACTGGAGGGGCTCCTAGCCCCGAGCAGGACTGGAGCATCTGAAGGTGGGCGGTAATGAAGGGGCTCCTAGCCCAGAGCAGGACTGGAGGGGCTCCTAGCCCCGAGCAGGACTGGAGCACCTGAAGGTGGGCGGTAATGAAGGGGCTCCTAGCCCAGAGCAGGACTGGAGGGGCTCCTAGCCCCGAGCAGGACTGGAGCATCTGAAGGTGGGCGGTAATGAAGGGGCTCCTAGCCCAGAGCAGGACTGGAGGGGCTCCTAGCCCCGAGCAGGACTGGAGCATCTGAAGGTGGGCGGTAATGAAGGGGCTCCTAGCCCCGAGCAGGACTGGAGCATCTGAAGGTGGGCGGTAATGAAGGGGCTCCTAGCCCAGAGCAGGACTGGAGCATCTGAAGGTGGGCGGTAATGAAGGGGCTCCTAGCCCAGAGCAGGACTGGAGGGGCTCCTAGCCCCGAGCAGGACTGGAGGGGCTCCTAGCCCCGAGCAGGACTGGAGCCCCTGAAGGTGGGCGGTAATGAAGGGGCTCCTAGCCCAGAGCAGGACTGGAGGGGCTCCTAGCCCCGAGCAGGACTGGAGCATCTGAAGGTGGGCGGTAATGAAGGGGCTCCTAGCCCAGAGCAGGACTGGAGCATCTGAAGGTGGGCGGTAATGAAGGGGCTCCTAGCCCAGAGCAGGACTGGAGGATCTGAAGGTGGGCGGTAACGGGAGGTTCCTGGCTCACTGCTGGTTAAGGAGAAGGCGAGGTCCAGAACCACTGTAGTAATCGGGAGTTAAGAAAGTCATGTCAGGTTGAAATTTGTCTTCATGTAAGTAGGTATGAAGGTGTTTTTTTGGGTCGAAAAGGTCTTCAATAGGGAAGGAAGGAAGGAATTATCAAGGGAAAGCGCCAAGGTATTACGAGTATATAGCACTTGGAAGGGGGTCAGAATAAGGATTTAGGAAGGTACGGGGGGGGGGGGAGGTAAAATGGTGCCCAACCACTTGGACGGTCGCTGATTGAAAGATATTTCTTTCCATTCTCATGTACCCACCTCACCCAATACCCACCTCACCCAAACCAATAAAAAGCAAGGGTTATGTCAAATGTTTCATACACAGTTCATCGAGCGTATCAAAAGTTTAGTACTTAAGTGTAGTGTTAAGTGTAAAGAAGTTTTTGAGAATGTAAGAAGCCTTACGAAACGCTTCTAAGCGTCACACCATTATTGAAAAATGAATTTTGGAGAAGTGATATTTTCATTACCAACGACAGTGAAGAAAACATAAGAAATATTGAGTATATATATATATACATATATATATATATATATGCGGAAAATCCACAGAGAAATATGAAATGAGGTGAACGTTTCGGCTTTGTCTGGTGTTGACAAAGGTTTTAACAAAGCCGAAACGTTCACCTCATTTCATATTTCTCTGTGGATTTTCCGCATAAAATGATCAGTGTTTTGTGATCGTCAATTGCATATATATATATATATATATATATATATATATATATATATATATATATATATATATATATATATATATATATATATATATATATATATATATATATATATATATATGTCGTACCTAGTAGCCAGAACTCACTTCTCAGCCTACAATGCAAGGCCCGATTTGCCTAATAAGCCAAGTTTTCATGAATTAATTGTTTTTCGACTACCGAACCTACCTAACCTAACCTAACCTAACTTTTTCGGCTACATAACCCAACCTAACCTATAGAGATAGGTTAGGTTAGGTTAGGTAGGGTTGGTTAGGTTCGGTCATATATCTACGTTAATTTTAACTCCAATGAAAAAAAATTGACCTCATACATAATGAAATGGGTAGCTTTATCATTTCATAAGAAAAAATTTAGAGAAAATATATTAATTCAGGAAAACTTGGCTTATTAGGCAAATCGGGCCATGTATAGTAGGCTGAGAAGTGAGTTCTGGCTACTAGGTACGACATATATATATATATATATATATATGTATATATATATATACTCAATATTTCTTATGTTTTCTTCACTGTCGATGATATATAATATATATATATATATATATATATATATATATATATATATATATATATATATATATATATATATATATATATATATATATATATATTGGTAGCAGTCTTTCCTGTAGACATATATTATTAAATATGACCGAAAAAGTAAGATTAATAATTCTAACACGAATTTTCTCAATCTTTCGTACATTTCTTTTCACTGTTGGTGGTAATTCAAAAATCAATTCTCCAAAATTCATTTTTATTTCTAGTCTGACGCGACACTTGAGCGCGTTTCGTAAAACTTATTACATTTTCAAAGACTTTAGTTTACACATACACAACTGAATAGAACTTACGCATCTCCGATTTTATATCTACATTTGAGTGAGGTGGAAGGGGTGATGTGGCATTAACACAAGACAGAACAAGATGTGGTATTAATAGGGTATTAATTTCATCAACACAAGACAGAACAAGAGTATTAATAGGGTATTAATTTCATCAACACAAGACAGAACACGAAACAATGGATATTGAATAGAAGTGTTTGTAGAAAGCCTATTGGTCCATATTTCTTGATGCTTCTATATTGGAGCGGAGTCTTGAGGTGGGTAGAATATAGTTGTGCAATAATTGGCTGTTGATTGTTGGTGTTGACTTCTTGATGTGTAGTGCCTCGCAAACGTCAAGCCGCCTGCTATCGCTGTATCTATCGATGATTTCTGTGTTGTTTACTAGGATTTCTCTGGCGATGGTTTGGTTGTGGGGGAAGAGATTATATGTTCCTTAATGGAGCCCTGTTGCTTATGCATCAGCTTATGCATATACTTGCTTATACATGTGCCCATCCGAAAACATGTGCCCATGAGGAAACTACTCCAAGCTTGTACTAAAGAGGCACCCTTCTTGAGCCCGGATGGGCACATGTATAAGCAAGTAGATGGGGTCGCCATGGGTTCTCCCCTAGGTGTCCAGTTTGCAAACTTCTACATGGGTACCATCGAGAAAAAAGTCTTACTCTCTCTCTCTCTCTCTCTCTCTCTCTCTCTCTCTCTCTCTCTCTCTCTCTTCTCTCTCTCTCTCTCTCTCTCTCTCTCTTTCTCGCTCTCTCTCTCTCTCTCTCTCTCTCTCTCTCTCTCTCTCTCTCTCTCTCTCTCTCTCTCTCTCTCTCTCTCTCCTCTCTCTCTCTCTCTCTCTCCCTCCCCTCCGCCTGTACACATCAACATGGGAGACAATCAGACAAGGAGTCACAGCCGTGTACTGCGGGTCTGAGGCAGCAGCAGGGGCCGCCCTGGGGCCGCCCTGGGGCCGCCCACATTAACATTCAGATCAGGTCGCCGGCGGCAATAAAACACCGCAGAGCTCGAGTAAAAATGTCCCAAAGCTTCCCGAATGTCAGAGGAGATAAGGACTCTTTTAAACACAAATTGTGAAAAAAGTTTAATATCAAACTAAGCTTAAAATAATGGCGAAGCATATAACAGGGGAAGGGTGTATACAGCAGGGGGGAGAGAAGGGTGGGGGGAGCCCTGAACCCCGAGAGTGGGGGGGGGACTACAGCAGAGATAAAAGAGGGGGAGAAGAGAGAGAGCTGAGATTGAGAAAGGGAAAAAATGTATATTTGAGAGCTGGGCGGGGAAGGATCCGCTGAGATAGAGCTATCAGGTGAAAGCGCCAAGCTATTATGACTATACAGCACTTGGAAGGGATCAGGATAAGGATTTTGTGATGGGACGGGGGGAAGGAATGGTGCCCAACTACTTGGACGATCGGGGATTGAACGCCTACCTGCATAAAGCGAGACCGTCGCTCTACCGTCCAGCCCAAGTGTTAGCCGCTGAGAGAGAAGTATACCTGAGATCTGAGAGGGAAAGGTTGAGCAGGAAGCGAAGAGAGGCGGTAAGAGCCACGAGGGAGACAGCTGTGTGGGAGTAATCCTCGGCGTGTGGTTCCTGCCTGTTGATTGATTGATGAAGATTAAGGCACCCAAAAGGTGGCACGGGCAATTCCAACCCATCCTCTTAAAACTAACGTCACTTTTCGCTCGTATGTGCTCTATGGTACAAATTTAGAAGTATTTTGAGATTAAATCGACTCACAAAAGTGACGTACTGTCCCCTTTTCTGTTTGAGTCGTCCGGCCTACTCGGCAAGGTTAGAAGAGGAATCTTTCCATTAACGTTTTTCATAACGTTTTGAAACTCTATGAGAATTTCCTGCTCACCTAACCTACCTTAGGACCCTTAACTTACTTTTGTTGAAAAAAAAAATCTAAAATTTATTATTTTTTTTCATTTTCCAATTATGTCCACTTTCGGCCATACGGGTAAACAGCCAGAAGCGACGTTATTTTTAAGAGGACAGGTTGTTGTCACCCCGTAAGTTGTGGCCCTTTTGAGCCATTACCTGTATCAATAGATGATACTGGAGATCTGTGGAGGTTGCGACTGTATCCTGCGTGACGGGAGATGTCTCCCGTGCCTACCCCATGTTTTATTCATCATTATTGTTGCTCCCAGATTACATTGTCATACATTTATGTACAATCTTCATCAAAACTCTACTTCCGTGTCCCTAGTGACAGTCAGCGGACCAAGGTGTCCACTTTCTGGGTGTCCCTGGTGACTGTCAGCGGACCAAGATGTCCACCTTCTGGGTGTACCTGGTGACTGTCAGCGGACCAAGGTGTCCACCTTCTGGGTGTCCCTGGTGACAGTCAGCGGACCAAGGTGTCCACCGTCTGGGTGTCCCTGGTGACTGTCAGCGGACCAAGGTGTCCACTTCTGGTACTCGTATAATCTCAGGCTGTTGGATCTTGTCACAGCTTTGTAGAAGTTACGAATTTAGCGATTGATGAAGTCATTAATTATTCAGTAATTTAGAAAGAGTATAGCAAGAAAGGGTTCAAGGACCGTCCCTGGTGCACCCAGCTGTTATTACCATACATCTTATTGGGTTAAATTTATTTAGTACCAATCAGGAGGCTGCTATGAGTATAGAGACCAAGTTGGTGATTGTCTTAAGTATTGGAACCGTGCTGGAGAGTATGTTGACCGTGTTGCATACAGAGCCCAAACATGCGGCTATGTTGAGTAGAGCCCAAACTTGCGGCTATGTTGAGTAGAGCCCAAACTGGGGTCCGTGTTCATAACAGAGATCAGGTGGATGGCTCTGTTTAATACAGAGACCGCCCTCAAGGCTGTGTTGATTATAAAGACCAACCTGGAGGCTGTGTTCATTATAGAGACCGACCTGGAGGCTGTGTTGATTATAAAGAACAACCTGGAGGTTGTGTTCATTATAGAGACCGACCTGGAGGCTGTGTTCATTATTGAGACCGACCTGGAGGCTGTGTTGATTATAAAGACCAACCTGGAGGCTGTGTTGATTATAGAGACCGACCTGGAGGCTGTGTTAATTATAGAGACCGACCTATAGGCTGTGTTGATTATAGAGACAGACCTGGAGGCTGTGTTGATTATAGAGACTGACCTGGAGGCTGTGTTGATTATAGAGACCGACCTGGAGGCTGTGTTGATTATAGAGACAGACCTGGAGGCTGTCTTTATTATAGAGACCGACCTGGAGGCTGTGTTGATTATAGAGACCGACCTGGAGGCTGTGTTGATTATAGAGACCGACCTGGAGGCTGTGCTGATTATAGAGACCGACCTGGAGGCTGTGGTGATTATAGAGACCGACCTGGAGGCTGTGTTGATTATAGAGACCGATCTGGAGGCTGTGTTGATTATAGAGACTGACCTGGAGGCTGTGTTAATTATAGAGACCGATCTGGAGGCTGTGTTGATTATAGAGACCGACCTGGAGGCTGTGTTGATTATAGAGACCGATCTGAAGGCTGTGCTGATTATAGAGACCGACCTGGAGGCTGTGTTAATTATAGAGACCGACCTGGAAGTTGTGTTGATTATAGAGACCGACCTGGCGGCTGTGTTGATTATAGAGACCGATCAAAAGGCTGTGTTGATTATAGAGACCGACCTGGAGGCTGTGTTGATTATAGAGACCGATCAGAAACCTGTGTTGATTATAGAGACCGACCTGGCGGCTGTATTGATTATAGAGACCGACCTGGCGGCTGTGTTGATTATAGAGACCATCCTGGCGGCTGTGTTGATTATAGAGACCGATCAGAAACCTGTGTTGATTATAGAGACCGACCTGGCGGCTGTGTAGAGTATAGAGACCAACATGGAGGTTGTGTAGAGTATAGAGACCGACATGGAGGTTGTGTAGAGTATAGAGACCGACCTGGCGGCTGTGTAGAGTATAGAGACCAACCTGGCGGCTGTGTAGAGTATAGAGACCAACATGGAGGTTGTGTAGAGTATAGAGACCGACCTGGCGGCTGTGTAGAGTATAGAGACCAACATGGAGGTTGTGTAGAGTATAGAGACCAACATGGAGGTTGTGTAGAGTATAGAGACCGACCTGGCGGCTGTGTAGAGTATAGAGACCGACTTGGCGGCTGTGTAGAGTATAGAGACCGACCTGGAGGCTGTGTAGAGTATAGAGACCGACCTGGTGGCTGTGTAGAGTATAGAGACCGACCTGGCGGCTGTGTAGAGTATAGAGACCGACCTGGCGGCTGTGTAGAGTATAGAGACCAACATGGAGGTTGTGTAGAGTATAGAGACCAACATGGAGGTTGTGTAGAGTATAGAGACCGACCTGGCGGCTGTGTAGAGTATAGAGACCAACATGGATGTTGTGTAGAGTATAGAGACCAACATGGATGTTGTGTAGAGTATAGAGACGGACCTGGCGGCTGTGTAGAGTATAGAGACCGACCTGGCGGCTGTGTAGAGTATAGAGACCAACATGGATGTTGTGTAGAGTATAGAGACCAACATGGATGTTGTGTAGAGTATAGAGACCAACATGGAGGTTGTGTAGAGTATAGAGACCGACCTGGAGGCTGTGTAGAGTATAGAGACCGACCTGGCGGCTGTGTAGAGTATAGAGACCGACCTGGAGGCTGTGTAGAGTATAGAGACCGACCTGGCGGCTGTGTAGAGTATAGAGACCGACCTGGAGGCTGACTGTGGGCTGGGTATCGCCTTATGCGCTGCTGGCCTCGCCGGACCAGAACACAGACTCCTGGTCCTCACCGAGATGTTGCGGACTCTTAACTCTTCACTCCATGTTTGTTCCTCTCGAGACACACAGCTCTGCCCTGACCAGGAGATTACTGCGGCTGACGTCCACTGATTGTTCCGGTGAGATTGTTCTCTGATGACGCCACAGTTTCTTGAAGCTGTGATTGTACACGGCCTTCCTGGTGGAGACGCGGGAAGACCACTTCTTGAGAGTGGTCTGAAGCTTCGCACATTTTCAACAGGTTTTGAGGAATTATCTGATGATTAAAAGTAATTAAATAATAATTTAATGCCCGAAACGCTATGCGTGCTAGTGCCTTTACAAGACTGTAACTTCAACTTAATTTCTGAGTTCTCTGTTAACCCCCCAATGTACTTTCTTGTATATAAATAAATAATTAAATAAATAATATTTACAACATTTGTTCTCCTCTCATGCAAACTCACACAGTTATGTTGAGCACGTATTTTTGTTTCAGAATTCCAGTATATTGTATCATGGGGTAAAATATATATATATGAAGCAAATTCTATTTAAGTTAAAAATAAAACACAGATATTTATTTATATTTCATACTGTACAATATACTGTAGAGGCATTATTACATAACCATAATATGAATGTCATAATTTTTATTGTCATTATTATTAATATTATTATTATTATTATTATTCTATTATTATTGAGAAGATCAGTAGGATTCGAACCTGCGCACTGGGTACTCCCAAGCATTCACCCTATAGCTCCTGGCCATAATATGCTACACACGTAATGTAAACTGGTTATATTAGGAGTAAACAAGTTTACTCTTAACGAGGTGGAATATGTACATTACACACTTTACACCAGTTAAGCTGTTACTGTGAGTGGATGAGGCTGAACTAAGTTGGCTTAACAGCCACTACAGGAAAGTATTATCATTGTAAAGAAACAAATAAAGAGAGGCAAAGTTTATAACATATAAATGAATATGAGAATTTTACAGTACTAAATAATGAAAATGGAATTGGTAAAAATACGACAATATTACATTATTTAAACAATACGAGAGCCAGAGGGGTGAGGGGTGAGGGAGGAGGGGTGAGGGAGGAGGGGTGAGGGGTGAGGGAGGAGGGGTGAGGGAGGAGGGAGGAGGGGTGAGGGGTGAGGGGTGAGGGAGGAGGGAGGAGGTGAGGGAGGAGGGGAGGGGAGAGGGAGGAGGTGAGGGGAGAGGGAGGAGGTGAGGGGAGAGGGAGGAGGTGAGGGGTGAGGGAGGAGGTGAGGGGTGAGGGAGGAGGGGTGAGGGAGGAGGGGTGAGGGGTGAGGGAGGAGGTGAGGGAGGAGGTGAGGGAAGAGGTGTGGGGTGAGGGAGGAGGTGAGGGGTGAGGGAGGAGGTGAGGGGTGAGGGAGGAGGTGAGGGGTGAGGGAGGAGGTGAGGGGTGGGGGAGTAGGTGAGGGGTGAGGGAGGAGGTGAGGGGTGAGGGAGGAGGTGATGGGTGAGGGATGAGGTGAGGGGAGAGGGAGGAGGTGAGGGGTGAGGGAGGAGATGAGGGGTGAGGGAGGAGGTGAGGGGTGAGGGAAGAGGTGAGGGGTGAGGAAGGAGGTGAGGGGTGAGGAAGGAGGTGAAGGGTGAGGGAGGAGGGGAGGGGAGAGGGAGGAGGGGTGAGGGAGGAGGTGAGGGGTGAGGGAGGAGGGAAGAGTTTTTTTTCATTATTAATATTTTCTACCACACACGTGGCCACACATTTACAATGCTAACCAGCATATATACATTTTCTTCTGTCCTCCATGGACAGGGTTAGAGAAGTGTTAAACATATAGTTCAAGGGTTTATTGAACACTCAACCACAGAAGGTGATTCGGTGCTTTTAAAATGCTAAGCTAACCTACATACGTAAATACATAGATACACAGATTTACGTATGCCCTACATAAAGTGTTCGATGTGTCTTTTACATAATGTCATTAATGTGCATTTACAAAGGTGAAATGTAATTCTGATCAGCTTCCATACATACTTTATACACATACCTATACATACACACACAAACATGCATTCATATACATTTGTCTCTTTTACAAAGGGAAGGAAGGAAGAGTTTTTTTTCATTATTAATTTTTTCTACCACACACGTGGCCACACATTTACAATGCTAACCAGCATATATACATTTTCTTCTGTCCTCCATGGACAGGGTTAGAGAAGTGTTAAACATATAGTTCAAGGGTTTATTGAACACTCAACCACAGAAGGTGATTCGGTGCTTTTAAAATGCTAAGCTAACCTACATACGTAAATACATAGATACACAGATTTACGTATGCCCTACATAAAGTGTTCGATGTGTCTTTTACATAATGTCATTAATGTGCATTTACAAAGGTGAAATGTAATTCTGATCAGCTTCCATACATACTTTATACACATACCTATACATACACACACACACATGCATTCATATACATTTGTCTCTTTTACTCTGACAGGGTGTGATAGTTGATAGAGAAACTATTGTGCAATTAAGCACTTAATCACTGAAGGTGCTTTTACAAGCTCAGGTTATATAGTTACATCACATACATACATTATATAATTGATACATTACATGGTTAATCTTGGGTACAAGTCCAATATATCATCAAGTGTTCCTGTACTCATATAGTAATTACACAGTTCAGCATACCTTAGCCCAGGAGGGCGAAAGTCAGTCAGTATGGGACATTCTACAATATAATGTTCAAGGGAGTGCATATTTTCCCTTTCACAAAGTTGACACATTGTGTACTCGACATTTGGGTTTTGAGAAAGCTGCCAGATACGTCTATATCCCAGGCGTATTCTGGCCACTATAACATCACATTGCCGGGTTCTTGTTCTATTAGTCCCATATGTGAATGTCTCCTCACGATATCTATCATATTATTTAATGCTACAACTTTCCGCTATTTGTCCGCTGTTTCCGCTGTTATTTTCCGCTGTTATTTTCCGCTGTTGTCCTCAAGCTAGAGGAGGAGCAGGCAGGATGTATCCATCCTCCTGTTTGACATAGGCCTAGGCCTAAGGTCTAGTCTTCAGTGCGCCAAGTAGATCAGCTACAGAGGCACTAAGTGTGCACCGCCCCTCCTACCAACTGTGGTAGGCCCTAGACGTGTGGATTGGCCAGAAATTAAGGCAGCAATTGTTAATGTGGCAATATCGAGGCCTGCTGAGGGGAAGTTGTGAGGTAGGAGTTCTGACGTAGGTTGGGCCGCCTCGCGGTACCTGAAGCCTGGGGCCCCACGCGCGTGAAAAATAGCCTTTGTGCCCTCCCTACCCAAGGTCGTGGTCTGTGTGCGCGACTAGTGTGTTTACACAAGAGACTGCCAGGGCACACCATAGAGTACCCCTACGCTACGTGTGAGTGTAAACCTTGTGCCTTGTAGGTGTATATATGTACATGTGTGCGTACGTAGGGCAGAGTGCAGTGTTGAAGACATACCACCCAACAACACATGAAGTGAGCCGCAGCAAATAGATGGTTGACACGAGAAGTAAGACTTCTCAGAGACAACAAAAACAAGTGACCATGGCTGGTGTACCCGGGAACCATAACGACCCCCATCCCCGCCAGGGGCCCCTGGGTGATGGTCCACACCCGGGGCCCTCCGGTCGGGATCCCAGCCCTGGGCCCTCCAACAGTACTGATACAGGAGACTCTACAATAGACGATGAAGGTTTCCAAGTAGTCCAAGGTAGAAGTGGCAGGAAACGGGATAAGTCACGGCGACAGGATGAGCAGCAACAGCAACTTCAGCAACAACAACAACAACAACAACAACGACGACGACACGACGAAGACAGTGAGTGGCACACCCTAATCTTTCCTGCAGGGGTAATGACAGCGTCAGAGAAGTTTAGATGGATTATTGAGGCCGCCCGCGCCCACAGAGGAAATTATTGTATAGAGAGCAGGTGTGTAGGTGGCAATGTTAGTGCACGGGTGCAGGGTTACAGTGCCCTGAAGTACTTCACAGAGACCAGTCTCGAGTATCTAGGTAAGAATGTCAAATTATTAGAAGCAAACCCACAGACAAGACAAACTAAAATTATAATTAAGAACTATAGCATTCATGTTGACGTGAAATATCTCAAGGACTATACCGAGATTGTTTGGGTCGAGCGCAACACTGGACCAGGGGGACTGCCCAAAAATCAAGCAATTGCTATGTGGAAGGGAGAGCTGCCCCAAGTCATTAAAATGCTAGGCATGAGGGCGTGCAAAGTGGAGAGGTATATTGGCAGTCCGTCCTTGTGTGGCAACTGTCAACGGTGGGATCACAGAACGTGGCAATGTGATCGCCCAATTAGGTGTGGGTGTTGCAGTGGCTCTCACGACACCAAGCAGTGTCTGGACAAGCTTAAACAGGGTGGGGGTAGCGGGGTAATACCTAAATGTGTCAACTGCAAGCAGGCCCACCATGCCTGGAACAGATATTGCAGCAGGAGGCCTGACTGGCAGGGCTTGAGAAGGACGCCGACGCAGACGCAGACAGCAGGTGGACCAGTAAACAGGGGCGGGAATGGCTCCGTGAACAGTACCACAGCAAGCCAGGGTCCAGCCTCCAGTAGGCAGACACCAGCCTGGGGTAGTGGTGGAGTGACCCACCACCACCCCGCACAGGCCCAACCAGACCCCATTTCTCTCACAAACCAACTTACCTCAACCCCACTCACTAACCCCAACCTCATCTCCCTCACTAACCCCAACCCTACCCCACCCAACAACACCATTCCTGCCTCATCACCCATACCCCCTAACGCCTCCCAGTCAACCAGCCCTTCCGCCTCTCAGGCGACCCTCCCTTCCCCCCACCCTACCACTCCCCCTCCCCACTCACCAGTCACCACCTCACTGGGTCCAGATAAAACAATGCCGCCCGATATGGAAGCAATGATTAACCACATGATAAAAAATCACCCACTCATGCAAGAACTAATAAGCAAGCAAAATAAACTTGAGAATACCCTATGTACAATCCAGAAGACCCAGGAGGACATGCTTCACATTCTGCAGGGCCTGAAGTTGCCTCAGGCGAGTTCAGCAGGTTGCAACTTGGTGCATGGGGATGCAACACGAGCCACGGCACATAACAGCAAACTCAGTGCTACCCAAGTGAACTCAGTGCGACCCAGTGAACACACCACCACCAGTGAACACAACAGCACCACCAGTGAACACAACACCACCAACAGCACCACCAGTGAACACAACACCACCAACAGCACCACCAGTGAACACAACGCCACCAGTGAACACAACACCAGTGAACACAACACCACCAACAGCACCACCAGTGAAGACAACAGCACCACCAGTGAACACAACGACACTAGTGTACACAACACCATTGACCACTGGCACTGGCATACAAACAGTACCACCAGCACATGACGGTGGTGCAACACCACATACAACACCACCAGTGAACACACTCTCACCAGCAACAACACCACACACAGCACATCTGATGACCAACACCTCCACAATGGATAACCATGCTGAAGAAAGTCTCACTATCCTACAATGGAACTGCAATGGCGTTCGCAATAGAATTAATGACATCATACAATACGCTCGTGAACACCAAACTGACGTCATAGTGCTACAGGAGACAATGGTAGGTGATGACTTCAACCCAAGGTTCAGCGGTTATCGCAAGTTCTCCCTGCCCCATGGGGAAAGAAAACGGGGTCTCATCACTTATATAAATAACAACATTCCCGCACAGATTATTGATGACCTGCACATGGGGGATGAGTTTGAATCACTGGGATTAACCCTTTACTTAAACAATAATGCCCTACATATAATCAACCTATATGTGCCACAGAGTAAACTTGACCTTGACGCACTGCCTGAGTTTGTTAATGAAGAACCTACCCTGCTGGTTGGTGACCTGAATGCCAGACACCCACACTTTGGTGCCAACTGTCATCAGCCCAATGTCAATGGACGGAAACTGTCACTCTTTGTCAGGGGAAGTGAAAACCTTAGGGTCCTGGGTGATGAACAGCCAACTCACCTCAGAGGAGGATTAGATTAGATTATGCTCTCCTGCTGAATGCACAGGACACGGATGCCAGTACACACATTGTGCACAGTTTATGTAGTGACCATTGGGCACTGATTACCACCGTCGACATGAGCAAGAGAAGGAAAGAGACAAATAAAAGAAAAAGGTTATCACTCGGACCAGATATGAGGCCGCACTTCATAAACAGGATGAGTGACTGGTTCACGGAATACCAAATCCCAGAAGACATTAACACATTTGTTGATGACCTTAACCACCAAATTGAGAGCTGTCTAAGAGTTCCGCGCCGTACGCCTGGGCGAAGTAACCCTCAGAGGAAGAAAATAAAATGGTATGAGAATGATTACATAAAGATGCTTAACGCAAATGTGCGAGACATGAGTAGAGAGTACCGGAGACATCCCACTGAAAGTAACCAAGAGTTGTTTAAGACAGTGTGTCAAGTAGCCAGGGAAGAGAAGATTAAAGAGCGGGAAAGACAATGGCTTGAGTTCACTAGCTCTATTGGACGGGAAACATCTGCAAGACAAGTGTGGGCAAAAATTCAGATAGCTAAGGGGGGCAGAGCCCGGCCTGCGGCTCACAAAGACCCCCAGGGTAAGGCTGAGGAACTAATTCACAAGTGGAGTGATGCAGCATCCTCCTCCTCCCTCCCTGCAGAAATCAGCAGGGAACAGCTCCTGCGACATGATGACAGAAGAATTAGGATAACAAGAGCACTGTCTAGTGATGACGAGTATGGGGAACCAATCACAGCCCAAGAAGTAAGGGGCGCTATGAAAAAGGGTAAAAGTACAGCACCTGGTGAAGATGGCGTCACCTACGACATACTCAATGCATTGTGTGAAGTGTCTGGGAATCCACTACTCCACCTGTTTAACAAGTCATTCCTAAGTGGAGTGTTGCCCACACAATGGAAACACGCAATAATTATTCCCATACCGAAGCCTAATGACCCTGGTAATTACAGACCTATCAGCCTCGTGTCATGCACTTGCAAGATGCTTGAAAGGATCATCCTAAACCGACTGTTGCACAAAATAGACAGGTTAGGGGAGGGGGTCAATGGATTTGTTAAAGGACGGAGCACAGCAAATTGTATAGTTAATTACTTGGTTAATGACACGGCTAGGTACTCTGTATTTGTTGACATCAAAGGAGCCTTCGACAAAGCACAGGGGATTGCGATCCTGGACGAGCTTGCATGCATGGGTGTCAAGGGGAGACTCATGAAATGGGTTGAAGACTACCTCACAGGAAGGAAAGCCAAGGTTTGCTTCAATGGAGCAGTCTCCAGAACAATGAGTATGGAACTCGGGACCCCCCAAGGCGGAGTCTTAAGCCCTACACTATTCAATGTACTTATGAACGCCATTGCAAATATTGATTTTCCGGAAGGAACACAACAAGTGGGATATGCAGATGATGTCCTAATACAAGCTCCCACCTTGGGAAAAATTGAACAGTCCATTGAACTCCTCGGAAGGAAATGTATTGAGCTCGGTTTCACTCTCTCCACAAACAAGACGAAGGCATACTCCCATCACAAGCGGAGAGCAAATGAAGAACTGCAAATTAATGGTGTAACACTTGAATGGGTTGACCACTACCGGTACCTTGGCGTCACTGTCGGCTCTAACAAGGGAAAGAAAGAGGAGCTCAATCAACTCATAGGAACATGCAAAAGTCGACTCAGGGCACTGAAAGCTATGACCTGGAATGGACATGGAGCCTCTATTGCCGTGCTCAAAATGATGTACACAGCCTATGTGCGCTCCGTCATAGACTATGCCGCACCAGTACTGTGCACCTACTCCCAAACCGATATGAAAAGGCTTGAAAGCATTCAAAATGAAGCCATGACAATCATTCTTGGAGTCCCAAGAACTGCCAAAACGTCTAATCTACGAGAGGAGTTGTCCCTTCCCAGTATTAAAAGCAGAATTCAGGAGCTGAATGCTAAGCTTGCAATTAGGATAGCCAGAGATCCCCATTACAATGATATTGCCAAGAAAAAACTGAGCTCTGTGCTACTTTCAGGGGGAAACAGGAGAAGCCAAAAATGGCATCACAGATCAGTCTGCTACCTGGAAGAGCTTCACCTGCTTGAGCAAGCCCGTGAGCTCCTGCCTGTAGAGAGGTTACCTCCCTGGGAGGATGACTCATGTAAGATCATCATCAATGAAATGGCAATGAAAAAATCCAACATGATACCACAAAAAATGAGGCACAAGTATCTCGAGGACATTTATAAAGAAGCCGGAGATGAACTAGATCAAATCTACACTGACGGGTCATCTAATCCTATCAATGGCAGGGCTGGTGCAGCATACACGGTAATCAAGGATAATACCTTCCAACGCAGAAATGAAGAAAAAGCACGTATTGAGAACTATGCCTCTTCAACGCAAGCAGAGCTAACTGCCATTGTTATGGCGTTAAGGTTTCTTGAACGGAACACTAATGGTGCAGTGATTTGCACCGATTCAAAAGCAGCACTGCAAAGCCTAAGTAAAAATCAGGCAGAAAATCTTGCAATAGTCGCTGAAATCAAGAGAGCTGTGAGAGTACTTACCAATCAGGGAAGAGTCATCAAGTTTCTGTGGATCCCCTCCCATGTTGGAATATGTGGGAATGAACGAGCAGATGTGCTGGCTGCTGAAGGCGCTGAAGGAGACCATATTGAATACTTCATACCCAAGACTCAACTACAAATTAGAGGTATTATCAGGCAACATCACCGTGACAAGGTAACTGAGGAAAGGAGGATAGAAGCACAAACCAGTGAATCTGTACGATGGTACAACATGGTTGCAGCTGGCAATCCCAATCAGTATGGCCGAAGAGGAGGACGACGAGTGAGAGAATCTGTAATAGCGAGAATCCGTCTTGGATACAAATATCCATGGAGATTTGGAATGGAAACAACAGTTGATCAGCGAAGTTGCAGAATCTGTGGTGAGAGTGATGGACACCGCCTTGACCACTATCTACGTGAATGTGAACACCTGAGAGACATTAGGAATAACTGTAGAATAATAAACCCCACATTGTTTGAGTTAGGAAAACACTATTTGTCAAATATTGATACTGTTCGTAAAAGATTTCCCCATTTTGCACCCGCAAGATAACGTAAGCTTTTAAGGGTTGATAAATGTTAATCTTCTTGTTTGAGGAGCTGTTCACTTGAGACAGTTAAGCAAGTCCCAGCTGTGTCTGGGTACAAGTGACAGGATGAACAACCCAGCGGGTTTTCTTCCTATTGGGGAGTGTTGTACATTCTGCTATGGCGGTATGTTCACTCACAAGATGAGTGGCGCTGCCCAATAAACTCGCCCCTCGGGGCAAAATTTAAAATTTAAATTTAAACTTTCCGCTCTTTGTGAATTTGTTAGGTCGATGAGATCTTCATTAGATATTTGTTTAAGTATTCTCTTTGTCACTGCTAATGAAACACCCATATCAATTTCTATCACTGGTTTTCTACAGGCTGTCTTTGCAAGCATAAAAACAGTGTCATGCCTTGAGATGCCAACGTGTGATGGTATCCATAGGAATTTAATTTCAAATCTGTTTTCTTTAGCAGCTAAAATATTCATTCGAATATCACTGACTATTTTCTGGGTGTCACTACTATGGGCGTTCAATGCCAGGAGTGCACTCTGCGAGTCACAGTATATAAGTCCACTGCCTTTGTCTTTTAAAAATTCAGTGGCAAGGTATAAGCCTGCAAGTTCGGTTTGAGTTGTACTTGCCCAGTCATTGACGCGCTTTATTGCTGTATGTACGAGAGAAGATTGTTCAAATATATTGCATGCACATCCGGTACATCGTCCACCGTCTTCTACAGAGCCGTCGGTATAGCACTGATACACATCGTTACCCATACTCTGAGTACTTTCAGTGATGCTTTTCAGTGTTAACTGTTTTAATAATGTTCAGTGCACACTATCTTTATCTTGACAAGACACGTCAAGCCTGGCCTCGGGCCGGATTGGGGAAGTATAAGAACCCCCTGATCCCCATCCAGGTATAATCCAGATCCAGGCTGATGGTCCGGATTTTACTTTGCTGACTATGAATGGTTCTGTTAGTTAGGAAAGTGTAGAATCATCTTCCTATTTTTCCGGTAATTCTTTTGAGCACATTTGTGTACAATAACACCATGGTCATATTTGTCGAAGGCTTTTGTGAAATCTGTGTAAATTACCGGTCCGGTCGTTCGAGCGGACAGCACACTGGACTTGTGATCATGTGGTCCTGGGTTCGATCCCAGGCGCCGGCGAGAAACATTGGGCAGAGTTTCTTTCACCCTATGCTCCTGTTACCTAGCAGTAAAATAGGTACCTGGGTGTTAGTCAGCTGTCACGGGCTGCTTCCTTGGGGTGGAGGCCTGGTCGAGGACCGGGCCGCGGGGACACTAAAAAGCCCAGAAATCATCTCAAGATAACCTCAAGATATACATCAGCGTTTTGTTTGTCTCCCATGGCATCTAAGGTCATAGTGGTCTAGCAACTGTGACAGGCAAGAGCGCCCTGTCCTGAAGCTGTGTTGTCCGGAGTTATGAAGACGCTGTGATTCATGTATTTTGTGGTATTACTTCTTAGCATTCTTTCAAAGATTTGTACAAAGTGATGATAGTGCTATTGGCCTATAGTTTTTTGCCTCTGCCTTTTCCCTTCTTCATGGAGTGACGCTATCCCTGTTGTTTACTGTGTCCAGGAGGATGCAAGTGTCTAGGATCTGTCTCCAAAGAGTGTTAAAGGCCTTCGATAGTGATAGTCTATAATAATAGAATAATTCACGATGAATATCGGGCTCTAAGAATCAGAGCTTGGGGCAGAATGAATATGCATACTGGCAATTGCTTCTTCAAAATCCAGAGGGGTTAGGGTGAAATGTGATATATGTTTTGGTGTTGGTATTACATCCATGAAGAACTGGTTTGGGTTATCAATATTCAGTGTGTCCAGTGGCACTCAAACCTGACAGGTCTCCCGTGGTCCCATCCCTGACAGGCCTTCCCTGGTCCCATCCCTGACAGGTCTCCCGTGGTCCCATCCCTGACAGGTCTACCCTGATCCCATCCCTGACAGGTCTCCCCTGGTCCCATCCCTGACAGGTCTCCCGTGGTCCCATCCCTGACAGGTCTACCCTGATCCCATCCCTGACAGGTCTCCCCTGGTCCCATCCCTGACAGGTCTCCCCTGGTCCCATCCTTGACAGGTCTCCCCTGGTCCCATCCTTGACAGGTCTCCCCATCAGTAGACATGAAGAAATACTTTTCATTAAGGCTCGGGGCTCACAACTCTCCCCTTCAAACACAATTTCCCTGGACCGTCTTACGTGTTGACCCTCGGCTCTCTCCCCTCGTCACACTCTCCCCTCGTCACACTCTCCCCTCGTCACACGCTCCCCTCGTCACACTCTCTCCCCTCATCACACTCTCTCCCCTCGTCACACACTCTCCCCTCGTCACACTCTCCCCTCGTCACACTCTCTCCCCTCGTCACACTCTTTCCCCTCGTCACACTTTCTCCTCGTCACACTCTCTCCCCTCGTCACACTCTCCCCTCGTCACACTCTCTCCCCTCGTCACACTCTCTCCCCTCGTCAAACTCTCCCCTCGTCACACTCTCTCCCCTCGTCACACTCTCCCCTCGTCACACTCTCCCCTCGTCACACTCTCTCCCCTCGTCACACACTCTCCCCTCGTCACACTCTCTCCCCTCGTCACACTCTCCCCGTGTCACTCTCTCTCCTCGTCACACGCTCCCCTCGTCACACTCTCTCCCCTCGTCACACTCTCTCCCCTCGTCACACACTCTCCCCTCGTCACACTCTCCCCTCGTCACACTCTCTCCCCTCGTCACACTCTTTCCCCTCGTCACACTTTCTCCTCGTCACACTCTCCCCTCGTCACACTCTCCCCTCGTCACACTCTCTCCCCTCGTCACACTCTCTCCCCTCGTCAAACTCTCCCCTCGTCACACTCTCTCCCCTCGTCACACTCTCCCCTCGTCACACTCTCCCCTCGTCACACTCTCCCCTCGTCACACTCTCCCCTCGTCACACTCTCTCCCCTCGTCACACACTGTCCCCTCGTCACACTCTCTCCCCTCGTCACACTCTCCCCTCGTCACACTCTCCCCTCGTCACACGCTCCCCTCGTCACACTCTCTCCCCTCGTCACACTCTCTCTCCTCGTCACACACTCTCCCCTCGTCACACTCTCTCCCCTCGTCACACACTCTCCCCTCGTCACACTCTCCCCTCGTCACACACTCTCCCCTCGTCACACGCTCCCCTCGTCACACTCTCTCCCCTCGTCACACTCTCTCCCTCGTCACACTCTCCCCTCGTCACACTCTCTCCCCTCGTCACACTCTCCCCTCGTCACACTCTCCCCTCGTCACACTCTCCCCTCGTCACACTCTCCCCTCGTCACACACTCTCCCCTCGTCACACACTCCCCTCGTCACACTCTCTCCCCTCGTCACACACTCTCCCCTCGTCACACTCTCTCCCCTCGTCACACTCTCCCCTCGTCACACTCTCCCCTCGTCACACGCTCCCCTCGTCACACTCTCTCCCCTCGTCACACTCTCTCCCCTCGTCACACTCTCTCCCCTCGTCACACACTCTCCCCTCGTCACACTCTCTCCCCTCGTCACACACTCTCCCCTCGTCACACTCTCCCCTCGTCACACACTCTCCCCTCGTCACACGCTCCCCTCGTCACACTCTCTCCCCTCGTCACACTCTCTCCCCTCGTCACACTCTCCCCTCGTCACACTCTCTCCCCTCGTCACACTCTCCCCTCGTCACACTCTCTCCCCTCGTCACACTCTCCCCTCGTCACACTCTCCCCTCGTCACACTCTCCCCTCGTCACACTCTCCCTCGTCACACTCTCCCCTCGTCACACTCTCCCCTCGTCACACTCTCCCCTCGTCACACACTCTCCCCTCGTCACACACTCCCCTCGTCACACACTCTCCCCTCGTCACACTCTCCCCTCGTCACACACTCTCCCCTCGTCACACACTCTCCCCTCGTCACACACTCCCCAGTCACACACTCTCCCCTCGTCACACACTCTCCCCTCGTCACACTCTCCCCTCGTCACACTCTCTCCTCGTCACACACTCCAAGCCTCGAATCAAAAGGCTGGCATACCGAAAGGGGAATTATGAACAGATGAGAAGTTTCCTAAGTGAAATACCTTGGGACACAGACCTCAGAGACAAGTCTGTACAGGGTATGATGGACTATGTTACCCAAAAGTGTCAGGAGGCAGTAAACAGGTTCATCCCGGCCCAAAGGGAAAAATCCGAGAAGCAACAGAAGAATCCATGGTATAATAGGGCATGTATGGAAGCGAAGAAACTGAACAAAAAGGCGTGGAGGAACTTCCGGAATAACAGAACACCAGAAAGCAGGGAGAGATACCAGAGAACCAGGAATGAGTACGTCAGGGTGAGAAGAGAAGCAGAGAAAAATTTTGAAAATGATATAGCAAACAAAGCCAAGACCGAACCAAAGCTACTCCACAGTCACATCAGAAGGAAAACAACAGTGAAAGAACAGGTATTGAAACTTAGAACAGGCGAGGACAGGTATACAGAGAATGACAGAGAGGTGTGTGAGGAACTCAACAAGAGGTTCCAGGAGGTCTTCACAATAGAACAGGGTGAGGTCACTGTGCTAGAAGAAAGGGAGGTAAACCAGGCGGCCTTGGAGGAGTTCGAAATTACGAGAGAGGAGGTCAAGAGACACCTGCTGGATCTGGATGTTAGAAAGGCGGTTGGTCCAGATGGGATCTCACCATGGGTACTGAAAGAGTGTGCAGAGGCACTTTGCTTGCCACTCTCCATAGTGTATAGTAAATCACTAGAGACGGGAGACCTACCAGAAATATGGAAGACGGCGAATGTGGTCCCAATATACAAAAAGGGCGACAGACAAGAGGCACTGAACTACAGGCCAGTGTCCTTGACTTGTATACCATGCAAGGTGATGGAGAAGATCGTGAGAAAAAACCTGGTAACACATCTGGAGAGAAGGGACTTCGTGACAAATCGCCAACATGGATTCAGGGAGGCTAAATCTTGCCTTACAGGCTTGATAGAATTCTACGATCAGGTGACACAGATTAAGCAAGAAAGAGAGGGCTGGGCGGACTGCATTTTCTTGGATTGTCGGAAAGCCTTTGACACAGTACCGCATAAGAGGCTGGTACATAAGCTGGAGAGACAGGCAGGTGTAGCTGGTAAGGTGCTCCAGTGGATAAGGGAGTATCTAAGCAATAGGAAGCAGAGAGTTACGGTGAGGGGTGAGACCTCCGATTGGCGTGAAGTCACCAGTGGAGTCCCACAGGGCTCTGTACTCGGTCCTATCTTGTTTCTGATATATGTAAATGATCTCCCGGAGGGTATCGATTCATTTCTCTCAATGTTTGCGGACGATGCTAAAATTATGAGAAGGATTAAAACAGAAGAGGACTGTTTGAGGCTTCAAGAAGACCTAGACAAGCTGAAGGAATGGTCGAACAAATGGTTGTTAGAGTTTAACCCAACCAAATGTAATGTAATGAAGATAGGTGTAGGGAGCAGGAGGCCAGATACAAGGTATCATCTGGGAGAGGAAATTCTTCAGGAGTCAGAGAAGGAAAAAGACTTGGGGGTTGATATCACGCCAGACCTGTCTCCTGCAGCACATATCAAGCGGATAACATCAGCGGCATATGCCAGGCTGGCCAACATACGAACGGCATTCAGAAACTTGTGTAAAGAATCATTCAGAACTTTGTATACCACATATGTCAGGCCTATCCTGGAGTATGCAGCCCCAGCATGGAGTCCATATCTAGTCAAGGATAAGACTAAACTGGAAAAGGTTCAAAGGTTTGCCACCAGACTAGTACCCGAGCTGAGAGGTATGAGCTACGAGGAGAGACTACGGGAATTAAACCTCACTTCGCTGGAAGACAGAAGAGTTAGGGGGGACATGATCACCACATTCAAGATTCTGAAGGGGATTGATAGGGTAGACAAAGACAGTCTATTTAGCACAAGGGGAACACGCACAAGGGGACACAGGTGGAAACTGAGTGCCCAAATGAGCCACAGAGATATTAGAAAGAACTTTTTTAGTGTCAGAGTGGTTGACAAATGGAATGCATTAGGGGGTGATGTGGTGGAGGCTCACTCCATACACAGTTTCAAGTGTAGATATGACAGAGCCCGATAGGCTCAGGAATCTGTACACCTGTTGATTGACGGTTGAGAGGCGGGACCAAAGAGCCAGAGCTCAACCCCCGCAAACACAACTAGGTGAGTACAACTAGGTGAGTACTCCCCATGTCACACTCTCTCCCCTCGTCACACTCTCTCCCCTCGTCACACTCTCCCCTCGTCACACTCTCTCCCCTCGTCACACTCTCCCCTCGCCACACTCTCTCCCCTCGTCACACTCTCCCCTCGTCACACACTCTCCCCTTGTCACACTCTCCCCTCGTCACACTCTCCCCTCGTCACACACTCCCCTCGTCACACTCTCCCCTCGTCACACACTCCCCATGTCACACTCTCCCCTCGTCACACACTCTCCCCTCGTCACACTCTCCCCTCGTCACACTCTCCCCTCGTCATACTCTCCCCTCGTCACACTCTCCCCTCGTCACACTCTCTCCCCTCGTCACACACTCCCTATGTCACACTCTCCCCTCGTCACACTCTCCCCTCGTCACACACACTCCCCATGTCACACACACTCCCCATGTCACACTCTCCCCTCGTCACACACTCTCCCCTCGTCACACACACTCCCCATGTCACACTCTCCCCTCGTCACACACTCTCCCCTCGTCACACTCTCCCCTCGTCACACTCTCCCCTCGTCACACTCTCCCCTCGTCACACTCTCCCCTCGTCACACTCTCTCCCCTCGTCACACACTCCCTATGTCACACTCTCCCCTCGTCACACTCTCCCCTCGTCACACACACTCCCCATGTCACACACACTCCCCATGTCACACTCTCCCCTCGTCACACACTCTCCCCTCGTCACACACTCCCCTCGTCACACACACTCCCCATGTCACACACTCCCCTCGTCACACACTCCCCATGTCACACACTCCCCTCGTCACACACTCCCCATGTCACACTCTCCCCTCCTCACACTCTCCCCTCGTCACACGCTCCCCATGTCACACACTCCCCTCGTCACACTTTCCCCTCGTCACACTTTCCCCTCGTCACACTCTCCCCTCGTCACACACTCCCCATGTCACACTCTCCCCTCGTCACACACTCCCTATGTCACACTCTCCCCTCGTCACACTCTCCCCTCGTCACACACACTCCCCATGTCACACACACTCCCCATGTCACACTCTCCCCTCGTCACACACTCTCCCCTCGTCACACACACTCCCCATGTCACACTCTCCCCTCGTCACACACTCTCCCCTCGTCACACTCTCCCCTCGTCACACTCTCCCCTCGTCACACTCTCCCCTCGTCACACTCTCTCCCCTCGTCACACACTCCCTATGTCACACTCTCCCCTCGTCACACTCTCCCCTCGTCACACACACTCCCCATGTCACACACACTCCCCATGTCACACTCTCCCCTCGTCACACACTCTCCCCTCGTCACACACTCCCCTCGTCACACACACTCCCCATGTCACACACTCCCCTCTCCCTCCCTCTCTTTCCTTCCCCCTCCCTCTCTTTCCTTCCCCCTCCCTCCCCCTCTCCCTCCCTCTCTTTCCTTCCCCCTCCCTCTCTGCCCACACACACACACACACCTCCCCCCCTCTCTCCCTCACCCGCTCTCTCCCTCACCCGCTCTCTCCCTCACCCACTCTCTCCCTCACCCACTCTCTCCCTCTCCTCTCTCTCCCTCCCGCCTCTCTCTCCATCTCCTCCCCCCCCCCTCCCCTTCTACTTTCTTCTCACTTCAGTGGAAGGGTCGGATCCCCCCCCACCCACCCATTTATCTCTCCCTTTATCACTCCCTTTCTCTCTCTCTTTCTCTCTTCCTCTCTCTCTCTCTCTCCCTCCCCCATCCCAACAGGGTCAAGCATGGCAGCCAGAGGTCCCAGGGGAACAGGAAAGAGCCAAGGTGACGAGATGAAGGAAATGTTCGCCCAGTTTCTGGAGGACATCAAGAGTGAGATGCAAGAAATGATGCAGGAAATGAAGAACGAAATAAGCAACCTGAAAAGAGAGCTGACAGCAGCAAAGGAGGAGATTAGAGCCCTCAAAGAAAATGGTATCGAGGCTGAGAATCAGAAAACCACCCAGGGAGAAGGTGGTAATAGTTTTCTGGATGAGAATGCCACAATAAAAGCAACATTTGCGGAAATACTAAAAAAAAATAACTCTGAAGTAATGACTGCAGTGATGGAGGTGGCCATGAAAGCAGCCACCTCGCAGGAGGCGGCACGCTCCACTAGCCAACTGCTGGAAAGGAACAGATCAGTGGTTGCTGTGGGTATTAAGGAACAGGAAGGATCTAATAGGACAGAGTGGAGTGACAAGGACAAAGCAGCAGTGAATGAAGTACTAAAGGCACTAGACATGGAAGGGGCTGAGCATAGCATTGAGAAGGTTTTCAGGCTAGGCCGGTACAACAAAGACCGAGACCGATTGATAAAGATAGTGTTTGCAAACGAGAACACAAAGGAGAAGATCCTATCAAGGAAGAGCTCCCTGAAAAACGTGGGAAAATTAAAAAATGTATTCCTCCAAAGAGACATGACAAGGGAGGAGAGAGCCTTGGCGGCAGAAGCAAGGAAGAGGCGCAGGGCGAGAGGGGAAAACCAGGAAGTCACAGCTCCCAACCCAACACCCCCAGAGGCGAGGGGGAAACCCACAACCAGCTACCCAGTAACGCCAGAAGGGAGGACAACCCCGCCTCCCTCCTCTGCATAGAAAACCCCCCTACCCCAAACCCTCCCTGCCCCCACTCAAATGTTCAGCAAAATCTCCCTCCCCCCACACCCAATCCCCACCCTTCTACCCCTCCCCTCCTCCCGAGTCCTCCCTCCCCCCCTTTCCTTCCCGTCCTCCCTCCCCTTTCACCCCATACCCTCCCTGTCCCTCCCCCTTCACTGGATCCCCCGCACCTCATCCCAGTATCCTCTGAGACCCTGTTATCCACCTCACAGGTCCTCACACCCATGGAACAGCCTCCCCCACCAGCAGAACACTCACCAAGGAGGCGATTTGAGAAGGGACAGAAGAAAGTGAGCCTCAAAGCGATGTACACAAACATAGATGGAATTACAAATAAAGCAAATGAGCTTGGAGAACTGGTACTAGAGGAAAACCCAGACATAATAGCCCTCACAGAAACAAAGATCACGAAAACGATAACAAATGCAGTGTTCCCACAGGACTATTATGTTATGAGGAAAGAGAGGGAAGGAAGAGGTGGGGGTGGTGTAGCTCTGCTGGTAAGACAAGGCTGGGATTTTGAGGAGATGGATATTCAGGGCTGTGAAGGTTTTAGTGACTACATAGCAGGTACTGTAACAAATGGAGGGAAAAAAATTATAGTCGCAGTCATATATAATCCACCACCAAATGACAGAAGACCTAGACAGGAATATGATAGAAACAACATGGCCACCATTAACATAATAGAAAGAGCAGCTTCTGTTGCTAGTAGGAATGGATCTGGACTACTAATTATGGGAGACTTCAACCATGGGAGGATAGATTGGAAGAACAGATACCCGCATGGAGGACCAGAAACATGGAGAGCTAAGCTGCTGGACGTGGCAACAAGAAACTTTCTAAGCCAGCACACTAAAGAACCAACAAGAATGAGAGGAGAAGATGAACCAGCAATGCTTGATTTGATATTTACCCTAAATGAATGGGATATAAGGGAAGTTAAGATGGAAGCGCCCTTGGGAATGAGTGATCACAGTGTATTGAACTTTGAGTACCTGGTAGAGCTAGGACTTATCTCCCCCCAAAAAGAACTAGGAATCAAAAGGCTGGCATACCGAAAGGGGAATTATGAACAGATGAGAAGTTTCCTAAGTGAAATACCTTGGGACACAGACCTCAGAGACAAGTCTGTACAGGGTATGATGGACTATGTTACCCAAAAGTGTCAGGAGGCAGTAAACAGGTTCATCCCGGCCCAAAGGGAAAAATCCGAGAAGCAACAGAAGAATCCATGGTATAATAGGGCATGTATGGAAGCGAAGAAACTGAACAAAAAGGCGTGGAGGAACTTCCGGAATAACAGAACACCAGAAAGCAGAGAGAGATACCAGAGAACCAGGAATGAGTACGTCAGGGTGAGAAGATAAGCAGAGAAAAATTTTGAAAATGATATAGCAAACAAAGCCAAGACCGAACCAAAGCTACTCCACAGTCACATCAGAAGGAAAACAACAGTGAAAGAACAGGTATTGAAACTTAGAACAGGCGAGGACAGGTATACAGAGAATGACAGAGAGGTGTGTGAGGAACTCAACAAGAGGTTCCAGGAGGTCTTCACAATAGAACAGGGTGAGGTCACTGTGCTAGGAGAAAGGGAGGTAAACCAGGCGGCCTTGGAGGAGTTCGAAATTACGAGAGAGGAGGTCAAGAGACACCTGCTGGATCTGGATGTTAGAAAGGCTGTTGGTCCAGATGGGATCTCACCATGGGTACTGAAAGAGTGTGCAGAGGCACTTTGCCTGCCACTCTCCATAGTGTATAGTAAGTCACTAGAGACGGGAGACCTACCAGAAATATGGAAGACGGCGAATGTGGTCCCAATATACAAAAAGGGCGACAGACAAGAGGCACTGAACTACAGGCCAGTGTCCTTGACTTGTATACCATGCAAGGTGATGGAGAAGATCGTGAGAAAAAACCTGGTAACACATCTGGAGAGAAGGGACTTCGTGACAAATCGCCAACATGGATTCAGGGAGGGTAAATCTTGCCTTACAGGCTTGATAGAATTCTACGATCAGGTGACACAGATTAAGCAAGAAAGAGAGGGCTGGGCGGACTGCATTTTCTTGGATTGTCGGAAAGCCTTTGACACAGTACCGCATAAGAGGCTGGTACATAAGCTGGAGAGACAGGCAGGTGTAGCTGGTAAGGTGCTCCAGTGGATAAGGGAGTATCTAAGCAATAGGAAGCAGAGAGTTACGGTGAGGGGTGAGACCTCCGATTGGCGTGAAGTCACCAGTGGAGTCCCACAGGGCTCTGTACTCGGTCCTATCTTGTTTCTGATATATGTAAATGATCTCCCGGAGGGTATCGATTCATTTCTCTCAATGTTTGCGGACGATGCTAAAATTATGAGAAGGATTAAAACAGAAGAGGACTGTTTGAGGCTTCAAGAAGACCTAGACAAGCTGAAGGAATGGTCGAACAAATGGTTGTTAGAGTTTAACCCAACCAAATGTAATGTAATGAAGATAGGTGTAGGGAGCAGGAGGCCAGATACAAGGTATCATCTGGGAGAGGAAATTCTTCAGGAGTCAGAGAAGGAAAAAGACTTGGGGGTTGATATCACGCCAGACCTGTCTCCTGCAGCACATATCAAGCGGATAACATCAGCGGCATATGCCAGGCTGGCCAACATACGAACGGCATTCAGAAACTTGTGTAAAGAATCATTCAGAACTTTGTATACCACATATGTCAGGCCAATCCTGGAGTATGCAGCCCCAACATGGAGTCCATATCTAGTCAAGGATAAGACTAAACTGGAAAAGGTTCAAAGGTTTGCCACCAGACTAGTACCCGAGCTGAGAGGTATGAGCTACGAGGAGAGACTACGGGAATTAAACCTCACTTCGCTGGAAGACAGAAGAGTTAGGGGGGACATGATCACCACATTCAAGATTCTGAAGGGGATTGATAGGGTAGATAAAGACAGTCTATTTAACACAAGGGGCACACGTACTAGGGGACACAGGTGGAAACTGAGTGCCCAAATGAGCCACAGAGATATTAGAAAGAACTTTTTTAGTGTCAGAGTGGTTGACAAATGGAATGCATTAGGAAGTGATGTGGTGGAGGCTGACTCCATACACAGTTTCAAGTGTAGATATGACAGAGCCCGATAGGCTCAGGAATCTGTACACCTGTTGATTGACGGTTGAGAGGCGGGACCAAAGAGCCAGAGCTCAACCCCCGCAAACACAACTAGGTGAGTACAACTAGGTGAGTACACTCCCCTCGTCACACACTCCCCATGTCACACACTCCCCTCGTCACACGCTCCCCATGTCACACACTCCCCTCGTCACACTTTCCCCTCGTCACACTTTCCCCTCGTCACACTCTCCCCTCGTCACACACTCCCCATGTCACACTCTCCCCTCGTCACACACACTCCCCATGTCACACACTCCCCTCGTCACACACTCCCCATGTCACACTCTCCCCTCGTCACACACACTCCTCATGTCACACACTCCCCTCGTCACACACTCCCCTCGTCACACACTCCCCATGTCACACACTCCCCTTGTCACACACTCCCCATGTCACACACTCCCCTCGTCACACTCTCCCCTCTTCACACACTCCCCTCGTCACATTTATTTTCTCTTCCACTTTCTTCTCTCGTCTCTTTCTTACAAATTTGCATTGTTTTCGTTATATTTGCACGTTGAGTCTCTCTCTCTCTCTCTCTCTCTCTCTCTCTCTCTCTCTCTCTCTCTCTCTCTCTCTCTCTCTCTCTCTCTCTCTCTCTCTCTCTATCTCTATCTCTATCTCCTTTTCTTTCACATATACACACACACTATCGTGGGGGTGGGGGGGCGTGGTTTGTTATAAAATGAAACTTGGTTATAGAACCAACCTGACACTTGCTTACCGTTGAACAGAGGTCCCCAACCACTCCCTGACAGAACAAACAGCCAACCTCGGCAGCCACATTCCCGCCACCGTCGATCGACCAGCAATGGATACTGGAATGCTTGCAATTATTTGGGAGATCACCCTGGTAAGCGTTTGGTTCTGGGAGAGGGGTTCAGCGTCACCTTTATTCAGGGGTGCGGCTCACACTTCCCAGTTGTCATGTGTACACACCCGCTCTCGAGCCGCCATGACTCCACGCACTCTCCTTACTGTGGGATGATCTCTCAGTTTCCCTTAGTTAGTTATAGTCCACTATCACCCAAGTTACAACCGTGTCTTTCTCTCTCGCTCTCTCTAGCCAGCCAGGAAGCCTCACAGGAACTAGAGAAAAACCAGCAAACAAATATAACATTTAATACACATATATAAACACATAAACACACATATACACATACAAAATATATATTCATACAAGAATAGTGATATTACTATGCACCTCCTGAGGCTGCTATTAACTGAAAACACTCCAACATTCCCCCCAGGTCTTCATCCTGTCACCGTACTGGGTTGCTGCTCACTCCTCACCTCACAACCTACTCCGTCCTTCACGGCTTTGGACTCAAATACAGAGAACAAAAATATTCATAAACCTCCTACTTTAAAATACCCATCAGCCTCTCACTTTGCACTTCGCATTTCACGCCAAAACCACGCAATCAAGCACCCCCTTAAATCTCAATGTGTCCGAACGATCCTCTTGAGGTTATCTTGAGATAATTTCGGGGCTTTTCGTGTCCCCGCGGCCCGGTCCTCGACCAGGCCTCCACCCCCAGGAAGCAGCCCGTGATATCTGACTACCACACCCAGGTACCTATTTTTGTTTACTGCTACGTAACAGGGGCATAGGGTGAAAGAAACTCTGCCCATTGTTTCTCGCCGGCACCTGGGATCAAACCCAGGACCACAGGATCACAAGTCCAGCGGGCTGTCCGCTCGGCCGACTCGGCTCCCTCTGTTCTATTCCTTGAGGTCCACTATCAAATACATCTGTCTGGGTCCTCAAAATCAGGTTAGGTACTCCATGCAGTTCCTCTAATCTGCTGCATCTGAAGTCCTCCTCGAATGTCAGTGAAGGTCTCTCACACGGCTTCATACAGACATGTAGCTTCATACACTCCGTGAAGATTCACTAAGTCCATAAGTTCCACTCCTCACTGGAAGTCCTACTCCACCTTGCAGTTTAGCGCCCACTATGAATCTCAGCTCACACTTGGAGTTCAGCATACACTCCTCCTCTGGTTCGAAGTTCTCTCACTAACTTCTCCCACACACACATTGCAGTTCTCCCACACAAACATTGCAGTTCTCCCACACAAACGTTGCAGTTCTCCTACACAAACGTTGCAGTTCTCCCACACAAACGTTGCAGTTCTCCCACACAAACATTGCAGTTCTCCCACACAAACATTGCAGTTCTCCCACACAAACATTGCAGTTCTCCCACACAAACATTGCAGTTCTCCCACACAAACATTGCAGTTCTCCCACACAAACATTGCAGTTCTCCCACACAAACATTGCAGTTCTCCCACACAAACATTGCAGTTCTCCCACACAAACGTTGCAGTTCTCCCACACAAACATTGCAATTCTCCCACACAAACGTTGCAGTTCTCCTACACAAACGTTGCAGTTCTCCCACACAAACGTTGCAGTTCTCCTACACAAACGTTGCAGTTCTCCCACACAAACGTTGCAGTTCTCCCACACAAACATTGCAGTTCTCCCACACAAACATTGCAGTTCTCCCACATAAACGTTGCAGTTCTCCCACACAAACGTTGCAGTTCTCCCACACAAACATTGCAGTTCTCCCACACAAACGTTGCAGTTCTCCTACACAAACGTTGCAGTTCTCCCACACAAACATATCAGTTCTCCCACACTAACCTGCAAGTCCATCATCATGCCATAATAAATGTTTTCCTAACAAAACATAATTAAATGTATTCACAGAAAATAAACTCCTCCATCCCACACCTCTTTAAACGCCACGGCACCGCGATGGGTCCTCCCCCATCCTTGGTGCGTCCACCTGGGAACACGTCTCGACCAGTCGCTGGAGCCTCCGCCGGCCGCGACGCTGGGGACTTCCCCCCTCAGTCATCCACTGACCTCCCACGAGAGAAGATGTACCACTCCTCTCTCCAGCATGTCCACTCAACTTAAATTTCTTATTTCAGCTCAGTGGCCCAATAAAATTTCTACCCTATATATACACATGTTCATTATGATCGAACCCTGGACCTTTTTTGTATCGTCTGCCTTTTTTCACCAACTCCGAGGTCAACTCCGGAGCTCTCAGTCCCTGCGACAGCGCAGGAACCAATTGTATTGGCGTTTGCCTTTCAATTGGAGACTTTCGGTACCGTGGAGAGGGGGGACCTGCTGCATGGGTAACAGCTTCTCCTCCGAATCAACCTACCCTGGAGAGGGCATTCCAGTCCGACAACCAGAGCGCAACTCCATAATCTCCTGAGATTGATGGACGCTTACTACTACTCACTATGATCAAACACTGGTAGTTAATCTAACAAATTATTAAACAGGCTTACTGCAGGGATCTATGACATAGGGACACTCAGGCCCTGGTCCTCAACAATGGCGCTCACAGAGGCCGGCCACAAGAATCGCTATAGAACTGCTTCACAAGGCTTCTTCATGTCCTGACTTGAGTACACGGAGTCGCCCAGCAGGCTCCACAACAGAAACGCCTGCTTGCTTCCTTCCTCTTGAAGAAGCAACACATTTAGAGTTCCACAAAGGCGCGACCAACACACACTTGCAGGTCGCCTCTAATTTATCAAACCACAGGAAATGGTGTACGAAGTTCTCTTACAGCTTCCTCACACTTGACCCCAAGTAGCCTTCACTTCAGCACTAACACAGGGCGCTACACCCCTTCCTTCTCCCAGGAGATTACGACGTACAAACCATCTCTGACGACTGCTGTAGCTCAAGTGAGGTTACGACCTCCTGATAGCATCCAGTCTTGCCATAAATGTATCGACATCTCATTTCATGTCACGTATTCAAATGCTCATCCTCTGCTCATATTTTTTTAATTTTTCACTGACGATCATTATATATTTAATATATGCATCGTTCCTCTGACCTCTCAATCAGGTCTGGAAGGCAGAATAACTCTCTCTGGGGGTAGACTCTATCCACCCAGGCTACATCGGGTCATTACAACACACACACACACACACATGGCCTGTGGGGGAGCCTGTGGCTGAGTAGACAGCACTTGGGACTTGGAATCCTAGGGGTCCGGGTTCGATTCCCAGCGATGGTTAAAAAACAAGTAAGTAATTATCAAAAGAAGGCACCAAACCAGGAAGGCTATGTAGCACCATCAAACGTGCGGAATAATCAGAGGGCGCTAAATATCACCAAGAATGCCAATAGGAGAACAGAAACACATAAGGCGAACGATAACAAAAGTATCCGATTCACCATGAATTCTATCGAATGACAAGTGACTGCGAGGGATGGTCGGAAAGTAAGAGACACGCTCGTCCTGGAATTCAGGACATTCACCAAGGATATGCAGAACTGTAAGAGGGACAATGTAATTTGGATAATAAGGAGTAGGGCGGCGCTCCATTAAGTGACCATGAGTTAAGCGTGTATGGCTAACACACAACCTAGCCAGAGCGCCGTTTCCCACCACCGGTTACGGTGGTAGGAGGAAGGTCATGGGGACACACTATGCTTAAGAGTACACAGTTTGTTACCAGTAACAGAAGATCAACAACCCTGCCAATGGGCAAGAATGGAGGAAAGAATAACTAGGTAAAAGTCAGAATACGGAATACCTTTACGGGAGATGGGACAAGAACAGATAGCTTCCCTAGCGGCAGCATCCGCACGCTCATTTAAAGACACACCAATATGGCTGGGAACCCAACAAAACTCAACAGATTTAAATTTACTGGAGATAAGAAATAGCCAATGTTGAATCTCGACGACCACCAGATGGACCGGATTAAAGGACCTGAGAGCCATGAGGGCACTACGAAATTCAACTATAAACACAAAGGAGGACTGACAACGAGACAGCAGGAGACGAAGAGCATAGAGAATAGCATAAAGCTCCGCTGTGAAGATGCTAGTCTCCGGAGGGAGGCGACACATATAAGTGCGGTCAGGAAAAACAACAGTGCAGCCAACACCGTCCGCAGACTTAGACCCATCGGTGAAGAGGTAAACGGAGCGGGAGTATGAAGAAAAGTGTTCAAGGAAAAGGCGTTTCCGAACCGTAGGAGGTGTAAAAGGTTTAGTGATATGGGTCAGGGATGTACAAAATTTTGGAAGGGGGGATTCTCCACGGGGGCAAGGAAGGAACAACACGAGGGGAAACATTAGAAATACGAACCGAAAGACAATCTTGCAAGCGAGTGGCGGAAAACAAGTTGGATGAGTTTCTTTTACCCTAAAGCCCCTGTTACCTAGTAGTACGTGGTACCTGGGAGTTAGACAGCAGTTACGGGCTGCTTCCTGTGTGTGTGTGTATGTGTACTCACCTATTTGTGCTTGCGGGGGTTGAGCTTTGGCTCTTTGGTCCCGCCTCTCAACTGTCAATCAACTGGTGTTCAGATTCCTGAGCCTACCGAGCTCTATCATATCTACATTTGAAACTGTGTATGGAGTCAGCCTCCACCACATCACTGCCTAATGCATTCCATCCGTTAACTACTCTGACACTGAAAAAGTTCCTTCTAACGTCTTTGTGGCTCATGTGGGTACTCAGTTTCCACCTGTGTCCCCATGTTCGCGTCCCACCAGTGTTGAATAGTTTATCCTTGTTTACCCGGTCGATTCCCCTGAGGATTTTGTAGGTTGTGATCATGTATCCCCTTACTCTTCTGTCTTTCAGTGTCGTAAGGTGCATTTCCCGCAGCCTTTCCTCGTAACTCATGCCTCTTAGTTCTGGAACTAGTCTAGTGGCATACCTTTGGACTTTTTCCAGCTTCGTCTTGTGCTTGACAAGGTACGGGCTCCATGCTGGGGCCGCATACTCCAGGATTGGTCTTACATATGTGGTGTACAAGATTCTGAATGATTCCTTACACAGGTTCCTGAACGCTGTTCTGATGTTAGCCAGCCTCGCATATGCCGCAGACGTTATTCTTTTTATGTGGGCTTCAGGAGACAGGTTTGGTGTGATATCAACTCCTAGATCTTTCTCTCTGTCCGTTTCATGAAGTACTTCATCTCCTATTCTGTATCCTGTGTCTGGCCTCCTGTTTCCACTGCCTAGTTTCATTACTTTGCATTTACTCGGGTTGAACTTCAACAACCATTTGTTGGACCATTCGCTCAGTCTGTCCAGGTCATCTTGTAGCCTCCTACTATCGTCCTCAGTTTCAATCCTTCTCATAATTTTTGCATCGTCGGCAAACATTGAGAGAAACGAGTCTATACCCTCTGGGAGATTATTTACATATATCAGAAACAGTATAGGTCCAAGGACTGACCCTTGCGGGACTCCACTCGTAACGTCTTGCCAATCTGAGACCTCACTCCTCACACTGACTCGTTGTCTCCTGTTGCTTAGGTACTCCTTTATCCAATGGAGCACCTTTCCTTTCACTCCAGCCTGCATCTTTGGCTTTTCACTAGCCTCTTGTGTGGTACTGTATCAAAGGCTTTCTGACAGTCCAAAAATATGCAGTCTGCCTACCCTTCTCTTTCTTGCCTGATTTTTGATGCCTGGTCACAGAATTCAAGTAACCCTGTGAGATAGGACCTGCCATCCCTGAACCCATGTTGATGCTCTGTTACAAAGTTCTTTCGTTCCAGATGTTCCACTAGCTTTCTTCGCACAATCTTCTCCATCAGCTTGCATGGTATGCAGGGTAGGGACACTGGCCTGTAGTTCAGTGCCTCCTGTCTATCCCCTTTCTTGTATATCGGGACTACGTTAGCTGCTTTACAAATTTTTGGCAGTTCCCCTATTGCCAGTGATTTGTTATACACTATGAAGAGTGGTAGGCACAGTTCTTCTGCTGCTTCCTTTAGTATCCTAAGGGAGATTCCATCTGGGCTTTTGTCACACCCAACTCTAGTAAACACTTCCTTACTTCCCCACTGGTAATCTCAAACTCTTCCAGTGCTTCCTGGTTAACTATTCCCTCTCTTATCTCTGGAATTTCCCTCTCTTATCTCATAGGTCAATCTCCGCAAGCACAAATAGGTGAGTACACACATCCACCAGACCTGGTGGATAACGCGTAGGGCTCGTAATTCTTTGGCGCGGGTTCGATTCCAGCACCAGGCAGAAACATATGGGCAAAATTTATTTCACCCTGAATGCCCCCTGTTACCTATCTTGAGGTTATCTTGAGATGATTTCGGTGCTTTTTAGTGTCCCCGCGGCCCGGTCCTCGACCAGGCCTCCACCCCCAGGAAGCAGCCTGTGACAGCTGACTAACACCCAGGTACCTATTTTACTGCTAGGTAACAGGGGCATAGGGTGAAAGAAACACTGCCCATTGTTTCTCGCCGGCGCCTGGGATCGAACCCAGGACCACAGGATCACACGCCCAGCGTGCTGTCCGCTCGGCCGACCGGCTCCCCTAGCAGTAAATAGGTACCTGGGAGTTAGTCAGCTGTCACGGGCTGCTTCCTAGAGTGTGTGTGGTGTGGAAAAAAAGTAGTTAGTAAACAGTTGATTGGTTGACAGTTGAGAGGCGGGCCGAAAGAACAAAGCTCAACCCCCACAAACACAACTAGGTGAATACAACTAGGTGAATACACACAGGCACCAACTTCAATGAGTGAATTAGAAAGAGAAACTTGCCTAGCTGCTGGAAGATGACAAATGTGGTGCCAGTCTCCGTAGGAAGATATAAAAGAAACATTTATCTGCAGACCAGTGTCACGATCATCCATAACAAAGTACTTGAGAGAATTTTAATGGCAAGACAAGTTGAACACCCAGAAAGAATTATGTTTGTAAGTAAACACCAACACAGCATTAGGGAAGGGAAATAACGTTTGACGAACCTCCTGGAGTTTTATGATCAGATAACGAAAATAAGGCAAGACAGAGAAGGCTGGGCAGATTGCGTATTTATGGACATCCAAAATGCCTTTGATACAGTACCACACAGGAGGTTACTATACAAACTTGAAAGGCAGGCGGGAGTAGACGGAAATGCACTAACATGGGTAAGGAATTACCGAATAGACAGGTGTCAGAGAGTGTCAGTGAGGTGGCGAGGAGTCGGACTGGCGTAGAGTAACAAGCGGGGTGCCTCAAGGATCGGTGCTGGGACCCATACTATTTTTCATTTATGTAAACGACTTGACTGCAGGCGTTGAGTCTTATGTTGATGTTTGATGATGATGCGAAACTAATGAGGAGGATTGAGACAGATGAGGATTGTAAGATTCTCCAAGATGACTTAAATAAAGTACAGAGCAATCTGAGAAATGGCTGCTGGAGTTCAACACCAGCAAGTTTAAGGTGATGGAAATGGGATCAAGAGCCAGGAAGCCGAAAGGCCATTACCCGATGAAGGTGAACCACCTTCCTATACCTACTAAAGGAAAGGACTTACGAGTGGACATAACTCCATGCATATCTCCAGAGGCTCATATAAATAGAATAACGGCGGCAGCATACTCTACGCTAGCAAAAGTTAGAACATCATTCAGGAACTTGAATAAGGAGGTTTTTAGATCACTGTATACCGCCTGTGTGAGGCCAGTTTTACAGTATACCGACCCATCGTGTAGCCCACTCTAACAAAAAAAATGTTCGGAAAGATGCAGAAGTTTGCAAGGAGACCCGTCCCAGAGCTGCGAGGGATGAGGTACAAAGAGCGACTGAAGAAACTAAACCTTCCTCCTCTTTAGAAAGAAGAAGGAAGAGGATGGACACGATTCAGACATATAATATACTAAGATGGATAGACAGAGTGTAAACAGAGGAAAGGGTTACACTGAACATCATGAGAACGAGGGGACACGGATGACAGCTTGAGACTCAGATGTGTCATAGACATGTTAGAAAGTTTTCTTTTAGCGTGAGAGTAGTGAGTAAATGGATGACCTGAAGAAGCAGGTTATAGAGACAACCTCAGTCCCTATCTTTAAAAGTAGGTATTTAAGAGCAACTTTAATATGACATTAGAAAAATAATATCTATAATAACAGATGTTCGCAGCCTTCCAGAAGACACTAAACGTAGAGGTCTTCTCAGTCCCACAAATGTTAGTATTCAAAAGGGACAAAACTCCATTTCTTTTTTTCTCAATATTGAATTTAACTGACGAGACTAGAATATTGAATTGATCAAGGAACTCCATAGGATAAAGAGTTGTTCGCTACAAACACAAATATCAGGCAATATCTGTCATTCTTATAAACAGAAAGACTCCTAAGAAGGGTTTTGATGTCAAAGAATTCCATGTATAAGTTACTCAAAATCGAAGAGGGTTTCCCATAGACCCTCTAAACATTTGTGAATAATATTTTTCATTGTCCCTAATACATAATTAGATTAATTCAATGATAGTTTTAGTGGGTAATTGTAAATTGTATTTGGGGAGTTCATCTGTCATGAAAGATAACAGATCACCTACAAGGACATGCCATCAAAGCTCACAGGGGGGAAATTATAGTTTATTTCAAGACAAAATGATTTATTGACGTCGTCGCTTCCAGAGGAGGAAAAGTGCTGACCTGTTAGGACGGAGGCTGCCAGCTGAACACCCGAACTCCGCTACTCCAGCCTCTCTCACTCACCTGTTAGTTAGGGCCTCTACACCCTAAATCACCGTAGGCATCGTGTCCAAATTCAACCAGAATCTCCTTCTTTCAACTAGTTTCGCCTAGAAGCAAGTGCTTTGGATTACACCTCTTCATGTGACCTTCTATGACCCCCTGACGTTAACATTGTAGCGGACATGGTAGAGTTGTCTTGATGTCTTTTTACCTCACTTCAATGTGCGAACACTGTCTAACTGCTCACATTTACCACCACTCTACACAGAAATCACAATAGCGTGGTGCATCAAATGAACAAATTCCCAAGGGCCGTGACGAGGATTCGAACTTGCGTCCGAGAGCATCCCAGACGCTGCCTTAATCGACTGAGCTGAGATGTCTTTTTACCTCACTTCAATGTGCGAACACTGTCTAACTGCTCACATTTACCACCACTCTACACAGAAATCACAATAGCGTGGTGCATCACATGAACAAATTCCCAAGGGCCGTGACGAGGATTCGAACCTGCGTCCGAGAGCATCCCAGACGCTGCCTTAATCGACTGAGCTACGACATGGTCAAAAGGAGTTGAAACCGAAGTTCTACTGAACTTACTATATCCTGCAGCCTTTCCGAGACACAAACCAGGGTTTTACACACCTCCCCCCATGCACTCCAGCTATGTCAATAGGCCGTTCTCCCTCTTCGCCCTTACTTCATTACTACGACATGGTCGTAGTTCAGTCGATTAAGGCAGCGTCTGGGATGCTCTCGGACGCAGGTTCGAATCCTCGTCACGGCCCTTGTGGATTTGTTTACCACCACTCCTTGCATCCATTATTTTTAAGTGTTATAGTGTTGATTCTACTGGGTAATAAATACTCGTAACGTGTGGGTTACAACAGAGGTAATTTGTCTTCTCCTAGTGAATGTCCTGTTCCACAATGTTCGTCTTCTTTGCCGAAACAAAAATCATCATTGCAGGTCAACAGCCACAACCAACGTTGCCCAAAACAAACGGTTGAGCCTTTGGCAAACTGAGCATGAACACTTGTGTCGGCACTTGACCAGTTGTTATTGACGATCAGGTTAAAGTGGGGACAGGGTCAAGGAAGCTCAAGTGCAGTCCAAGGCTGAGTATTGTTGTGATGGATTGTATCGTAACAGTATCTCTGCCCCGATTTAAGAGCAATATTTATAATTAGGCGTAGGGTGTCTGCCCCATATTCAGGAGCACGGGTGAGCCTCTGTGCCCTGATTTTAAAATCCAATTTGAGTATCCGTAGCCAATATTTAAGAGCAAAGTCTCCCCTTCCTGTTCCGAAATGAATTGTATAATGAAAATAAAGTACACAAAAATCCGTCACAAATCCGTTTTGATAAACAAAAGAAAATGTTTTGCATGTTAGATAACAAGTTAACTATTCGTTAACACTATACTAATTTTAATTTGGTAATAGTCTGAACATTTGTTAAAGAGTAATAAAGTGTTAAGCCTCAGAACAACAATAAACTCATGAGCCGCCGGAAAGAATTAGTCCTGAAAATAACGAACTGAAGTATATATTCATTTAAATGATCAAGTTCCTTACTGAGGTGAGAATTTTCTTAATTCAGTGCGTAGGAAACCACTCCACACACACTCAAGCACATCGATAAGTGTTTATTTTTACTCAGGTGAAGGTAGTAAACAGCTTGATGGATGCCACCACATGACACCTTGAGCGACCCATAATGAACTCTGACGGGAAAAATACAACGAAATTAGAGAGAAACGAACCTGAAAAACACCGGAAATTAGAGCGACATTTGAAACAATATCAGCAACGTAGTAAACGTTTACTCGCTGAATTAGGCAATTCAGAACCATCAGCTGGACCTGAAAGACACTCTGCGGCTGGCAAACTCACCAATTACGGCAGACAAGAGCGGCCAATTATGTCCCGTCGTGAGGACCCGGCGCGCCTCAACCCCCTCCTCTCCTGCCACTGAGTCCACAAACACTATCACTACACCTGCAGCACCCGTGCTCCACAACACCTGCGTGATAACACCTGCAGCACCCGTGCTCCACAACACCCGTGATAACACCTGCAGGACCCGTGCTCCACAACACCTGTGATAACACCTGCAGGACCCGTGCTCCACAACGCCCGTGATAACACCTGCAGGACCCATGCTCCACAACACCTTCATGATAACACCTGCAGCACCCGTGCTCCACAACGCCCGTGATAACACCTGCAGCACCCGTGCTCCACAACACCTGCGTGATAACACCTGCAGGACCCGTGCTCCACGACACCCTCATGATAACACCTGCAGGACCCGTGCTCCACAACACCCTGGTGATAACACCTGCAGGACCCGTGCTCCACAACACCTGCGTGATAACACCTGCAGGACCCGTGCTCCACAACACCCTGGTGATAACACCTGCAGGACCCGTGCTCCACAACACCCTGGTGATAACACCTGCAGGACCCGTGCTCCACAACACCTGCGTGATAACACCTGCAGCACCCGTGCTCCACAACACCTGCGTGATAACACCTGCAGGACCCGTGCTCCACAACATCTGCGTGATAACACCTGCAGCACCCGTGCTCCACAACACCTGCGTGATAACACCTGCAGGACCCGTGCTCCACGACACCTGCGTGACTACACCTGCAGCACCCGTGCTCCACAACACCTGCGTGATAACACCTGCAGGACCCGTGCTCCACAACATCTGCGTGATAACACCTGCAGCACCCGTGCTCCACAACACCTGCGTGATAACACCTGCAGCACCCGTGCTCCACAACACCTGCGTGATAACACCTGCAGGACCCGTGCTCCACAACATCTGCGTGATAACACCTGCAGCACCCGTGCTCTACAACACCTGCGTGATAACACCTGCAGGACCCGTGCTCCACAACATCTGCGTGATAACACCTGCAGGACCCGTGCTCCACGACACCCTCATGATAACACCTGCAGGACCCGTGCTCCACAACACCCTGGTGATAACACCTGCAGGACCCGTGCTCCACAACACCCTGGTGATAACACCTGCAGGACCCGTGCTCCACGACACCCTAGTGATAAAACCTGCAGGACCCGTGCTCCACGACACCCTGGTGATAACACCTGCAGGACCCGTGCTCCACAACACCCTGGTGATAACACCTACAGGACCCGTGCTCTACAACACCCTGGTGATAACACCTACAGGACCCGTGCTCTACAACACCCTGGTGATAACACCTCCGATAATACTAGCACTATAACACCAGCTCAATAACAGTTATGCAATAACACCCCATGATCATTCTCGCACGATAACACACACACACACAAGAAACACTCGACTACACCAACACACACACAAGAAACATACGACTACACCAACACACACACAAGAAACACACGACTAAACCAACACTCACACAAGACATTCAAACACAAACACACACTAAGAGTGGTTGACAAATGGAATGCATTAGGCAGTGATGTGGTGGAGGCTGACTCCATACACAGTTTCAAGTGTAGATATGATAGAGCCCAATAGGCTCAGGAACCTGTACACCTGTTGATTGACAGTTGAGAGGCGGGACCAAAGAGCCAAAGCTCAAACCCAGCAAGCACAAATAGGTGAGTACAAGTAGGTGAGTACAAAAAACACACACGATTACACCAACACACACACAAAACACACACACAACCACACCAACACATACACGATTACAGTTACACACATGCAGATGCAGGCAGGAGTGAAATGGAAGGCACTCCATTGGATACGGGAGTACCTAAGCAACAGAAGACAGTGAGTCATTGTGAGGGGTGAGGTCTCGGAGTGATGATGCGTCACCAGTGGAGTCCCACAAGGTTCAGTCCTTTGACATATATTGTTTTTGATATATGTAAGTGATCATCCAGAAGGAATAGACTCGTTCCTCTCAATTGTTACTGATGGTGCAAAAATTATGAGGAGGATTAAGACTGAGCAAGGTAGCCAGAGGCTACAAGATGACCTAGACAAACTGATGGAATAATCCAACAAATGGCTACTAAAGTTCAAACCAAGTAAATGTAAGGTAATTAAATTTGGTGGAGAGAACACGAGGCCATACTCAGGGTACCGAATGGGAGACGAAGTCCTTCTTGAAATGGACAGAGAGAAAAATCTGGGAGTTGATATCACACCGGACCTGTCTCCTTAAGCCCACATCAAAATAATATTACCAGCAGATATGCAAGGCTGACTCACATCAGAACTGCCTTTAGAAACTTTTCTAAGGGATAATTTAGAATCTTGTATGCCACACATGCAAGATCAATCCTGGAGTATGCGGCCCCCGCATGGAGCATGACAAGTCCATGGACTTGTGTTTAACAAGTCCTTACCTTGTCAAGCACAAGAAGAAGCTGAAGAAAGATCAGAGGTATGCCACTAGATCAGTCCCGGAACTGAGAGGCATGAGTTAATGGAAAGGCTGCCTGAATTGCACCTCACATCGCTGGAAGACGGAAGAGCTTGGAAATACATTCCAAGAATAGCAAATGACAGAGTAGATAAGGTCAGATTATTTAACACAGGCGGCACTCGCACAAGGGGACACAGATGGAAGATGAGTTCCCAAATGAGCAATAGAGACATTAAAAGACTCTGTAACCTCAGAAACCTGTACACCAGTAGACTGACAACAGAGAGGCGGAACCAAAGAGCCGAAGCTCAAGCACCGCAAGCACAACTCCCAGGTACCTATTTACTGCTAGGTGAACAGGTAAATCAGGGTGAAAGAAACTTTGCAGATTTGTTTCTGCCTCGGCCGGGAATCGAACCCGAGCCCTCCCTAGGACAACGATCCCCCGAGCGCTGTCCACTCAGCCGGGAGGCCCCTGAGTTATGAAGCTCCACAAGTGCTGTGCCTACACTTTGTGACCTTTCTTCTCTCCATACTTCAAGAGTGCCACCAGACCGACCGGGATGTGGGAAAATATCCTCTTGTGCTGATATAGCATATATTAGGCTTATTCTTGGCCTATAAGGGTAATATAGAATAACAGAGCCACATGGCCATATATGTAAGAGCCACATGGCCATATATGTAAGAGCCACATGGTCATATATGTAAGAGCCACATGGCCATATATGTAAGAGCCACATGGCCAAATATGTAAGAGCCACATGGCCATATATTTAAGAGCCACATGGTCATATATGTAAGAGCCACATGGTCATATATGTAAGAGCCACATGGCCATATATGTAAGAGCCACATGGCCATATATGTAAGAGCCACATGGCCATATATTTAAGAGCCACATGGTCATATAAATAAGAGCCACATGGTCATATATGTAAGAGCCACATGGCCATATATGTAAGAGCCACATGGCCATATATGTAAGAGCCACATGGCCATATATGTAAGAGCCACATGATCCATGTCTTGGCTATCTTCAGACCCCAAGCCAAGCGTCTCTCGAGTCCTGTTAAGTCAACAGAAACCTTCCGTTACAGGCCGCCCACCAGGACAGAGGCGTCAGTCATGGTTCATATCAGGATACTTAAATAAAACATATTCCCATATAAACATTATATTAACAGTGTAAAGAAATAATACAAAAAGTAGTTAACTGACAACTTTAGTAGTCTTGAGTAGAAATTCTGAGTTTACAGAAGGCGAACAAGTGTCCTCATGTGCGCCGTCTGGGTGGCCAGCACCTACATGTGTCCTCATGTGCGCCGTCTGGGTGGCCAGCACCTACATGTGTCCTCATGTGCGCCGTCTGGGTGGCCAGCACCTGCATGTGTTCTCATGTGCACCGTCTGGGTGGCCAGCACCTACATGTGTCCTCATGTGCGCCGTCTGGGTGGCCAGCACCTACATGTGTCCTCATGTGGGCCGTCTGGGTGGCCAGCAGGCCGCCAGGGCCGCCGGTGCTCGCCACCACCGGCTAAGACGCCACAAGTGCTCGCCTAAATACAAGTTGTTTACAGCACTTGTGAACTGTGTGGGGAAATAAACTAAACTAAATAACTTATTAAAAGGTACACGTTGTTTAGAAACAAGAAAACATTATAGATGTGTGTGTCTAAAACAGTAGGAGTGAAAGAGTGAGGTGGACCCGAGCAGCTGACAAACAGACGCCTAACTGGGGCAGACAGCACACCTCCTCACTAGTGTTCATCAACAGTGAACTACATTATAAAGTGTTCCAACTTGATGACAGAGAAAAGCAAGATGGGGTATTTACACATACCAGTCTGCACTCCGGGGCCGCATCACAATAAAATAATTAGGAAGGAGAAGTAAGTAATTATCAAAGAAGGCACCAAGCCGGGAAGGTCAGGAAGGAGAGTATGATGACGTTATCAAAGAAAAGTGGATCTATTTGTTCTTGGTGCAGGTCCTTGTCATAACATACTTTTCCTGTGAGGATTCGTTATCAAGTGGGCTTAACGCCCATCAAGAGGTAATTAACCAATGTAGCGAGGTTAATTAACACTTAACAGTGATATATAGCATTCCATTATATACAGAATAATGTATTAGACAAGAAAGCCGTATCATTACTTGAGAAGTAAGTTAGTCTAATTATTAACGTACATCTGAATGCTGCATTAAAATTAAAGTTTAACATGTGAGTCTAAGGTGTAACCAACCGGAAGGTGACATGAAGGCAGCAGTGACACCTGTTGGGTCTTCCTCAGAGTCCACACTGTCACACAAGAAGCCTTGAGCCATGGAAAGAACAATAACATTCAGCAACTACCAGCAAACGGCAAAGCATTTAGGTTTAGCAGTTGAGTTTATTTTAATTTCATTCTATAACTTCGCCTTGATATTTGTGGAAGTAAGAGCAGTCTCCGCGGTGTAGTGGTAAGACACTCGCCTGGCGTTCCGCGAGCGCTAAGTCATGGGTTCGTATCCTGGCCGGGGAGGATTTACTGGGCGCAATTCCTTAACTGTAGCCTCTGTTTAACACAACAGTAAAATGTGTACTTGGATGAAAAAACGATTCTTCGCGGCAGGGAATCGTATTCCAGGGACCCTTAGGATTAAGGACTTGCCCGAAACGCTACGCGTACTAGTGGCTCCACAAGAATGTAACAACTCTTGTATATATCTCAAAAAAAAAAAAAAAAAGAAGGATGAAACATCACACGGGGCTTGGGGAAGCTATTCTCTACAGTGTCACTAGACAAAAGCTGTGTCATCATTTACTAAACATTTTTTAAGTTTACTAAACATTGTCACATGTAGTTATATTGAAAATATCACTGAAAAATTTCTCAAGAGAATTTATTTCATAATTGATATATCTTGAGAACAATTAATTGCAAACTGAATCACTGTATTTAATTATAAATCATATTTTTTACTAACACAATTACTACACATCTTAAATTCGTTTGTGCTGGTTATACGAAGTAAATAATTGATTTAGCACAATATGTAAACACATTGTTTTCAGCCGATCCAATGTGGATTAAATCACTATTAAGTCTCCCCCCCAATTAAAATTAGACTAAAATTTTAAATGTATTATTCAAATATTGCTTATATTTAAATAAATTCCCGGTTAGGTTTTTTGGAAAGGCTGTGCAAATTATTACATTTTGAAGAAAGTTATAAATTCTTAAACTGTGCAAGACTAGTGGAGATTACAACACATCCTTCAGGCTGGGTGAAGGATACAACACATCCTACAGGCTGGGTGAAGGTTACAACACATCCTACAGGCTGGGTGAAGGTTACAACACATCCTACAGGCTGGGTGAAGGTTACAACACATCCTTCAGGCTGGGTAGAGGTTACGACACATCCTACAGGCTGGGTAGAGGTTACAACACATCCTTCAGGCTGGGTGGAGGTTACAACACATCCTACAGGCTGGGTGGAGGTTACAACACATCCTACAGGCTGGGTGGAGGTTACAACACATCCTACAGGCTGGGTGGAGGTTACAACACAACCTACAGGCTGGGTGGAGGTTACAACACATCCTACAGGCTGGGTGGAGGTTACAACACAACCTACAGGCTGGGTGGAGGTTACAACACATCCTACAGGCTGGGTGGAGGTTACAACACAACCTACAGGCTGGGTGGAGGTTACAACACATCCTACAGGCTGGGTGGAGGTTACAACACAACCTACAGGCTGGGTGGAGGTTACAACACATCCTACAGGCTGGGTGGAGGTTACAACACAACCTACAGGCTGGGTGGAGGTTACAACACAACCTTCAGGCTGGGTGGAGGTTACAACACATCCTACAGGCTGGGTGGAGGTTACAACACAACCTTCAGGCTGGGTGGAGGTTACAACACATCCTACAGGCTGGGTGGAGGTTACAACACAACCTACAGGCTGGGTGGAGGTTACAACACATCCTTCAGGCTGGGTGGAGGTTACAACACAACCTACAGGCTGGGTGGAGGTTACAACACAACCTTCAGGCTGGGTGGAGGTTACAACACATCCTACAGGCTGGGTGGAGGTTACAACACATCCTACAGGCTGGGTGGAGGTTACAACACATCCTTCAGGCTGGGTGGAGATTACAACACATCCTTCAGGCTGGGTGGAGGTTACAACACATCCTACAGGCTGGGTGGAGGTTACAACACATCCTACAGGCTGGGTAGAGGTTACACCACATCCTTCAGGCAGGGTGGAGGTTACAACACATCCTTCAGACTGGGTGGAGGTTACAACACATCCTACAGGCTGGGTGGAGGTTACAACACAACCTTCAGGCTGGGTGGAGGTTACAACACATCCTACAGGCTGGGTGGAGGTTACAACACAACCTTCAGGCTGGGTGGAGGTTACAACACATCCTACAGGCTGGGTGGAGGTTACAACACATCCTACAGGCTGGGTGGAGGTGAGGCAATCAAGTGGATGCCTTAACGCCTGTATGGATGGTGTGTTGATAGTGAGGCAGCTCCGAGAGGCAGCGGCCCTCACCAGCCTCCGCACCTGTTTGGACAGTGTCAATATGCAAATATATTTATAACAAGTTGTGCATATTAGTGACTGACTGCTTTCTATTAATATACCTAGACAGCATTTGAGACGTGTCGATGGCAGTTGGTGTAATATCCGCCTGGCAGCCTTGTTGTTATTAGTGTCAGTAGGCACAAGTAGGGGTCGTTTGGCTTTTGTCGACGGCCCCTAACTTGGGCCATGGGTTTTTGCATGTTTTCCCAACGGCCCTAATTTGGGTCGGGTCTTTTTCATCGGTCGAAGCTTTTTGTCGACGGCCCCATCTTGGGCCAGGTCATTTTCGTTACCCCGTCGAGTGATTGCTTCTTCTTCCTGAAAATTTCGCTCAAGGGGATTAAAAGGCCCCAATTTGTCCGGGTCCATTTTCGTTAGCGAGTGAGAGCTAGCCTTCTAGTAGCTGAAAATTTAATTCAAGGGGATTAAAAGGTCGGCCCTGTCTCGTGTGTTTCTCGTTACCCCGGCGACCTGCACAGACATCACTAATGGTCAATGAAGTCATCCAGTCTTCATCTTCCTTGTATAAGACTATTATTAATATAAACTGCGGTAGACCTATTCCCTGTAAATATCCCCTTTCATCTCCATTTATACACTTCAGTAATGTTACTCTATTAATATTCAAAAGGACCTGGAAGCTTTATATATATAGAGCCCATCCAAAGATGGTTTAATAACCATAAGAATGAATGAAATACACCATCAGCCATTTGCATGTAACAAAAATACAGGGAGGGAGCCGGTCGGCCGAGCGGACAGTACGCGGGACTTGTGATCCTGTGGTCCTGGGTTCGATCCCAGGCGCCGGCGAGAAACAATGGGCAGAGTTTCTTTCACCATATGCTCCTGTTACCTAGCAGTAAAATAGGTACCTGGGTGTTAGTCAGCTGTCACGGGTTGCTTCCTGGGAGTGGAGGCCTGGTCGAGGACCGGGCCGCGGGGACACTAAAAAAGCTCCGAAATCATCTCAAGATAATCTCTCAAGAAGGTGAGCAACACAGAGCGTGAACTAACATGTACCTCGGTGTACACCCCTGTAACCGAACCAGTATTTACACAGGACGTTTTCCTAAATCTAAAACCTATCCAATTTATACCCATTGTTTCGTGTTCTGTCTCGTGTTGATACTTTTAATAGGTTATTAATATCCCCCTATGTTATGTCCATTCATCTACTCGCACACCTCTGTCATGTCACCCCATAATTCCTCGCCTTTCTAGAGAATGTAATTTAAACTTCGATAATCTTTCTTCAAGGATCGTTTATCAGGCATTTTAAATAAAATGAAAGTCCACTATCTCCCATTCGTGTGAAACAGGCCCCATCACTCCCTCACCAGTTATAGAGCTGTCTCGGAGGGCTGCTATACCAGTTATAGAGTTGTCTCAGAGGGCTGCTATACCAGTTACAGAGCTGTCTCGGAGGACTGCTATACCAGTTATAGAGCTGTCTCGGAGGGCTGCTATACCAGTTATAGAGCTGTCTCGGAGGGCTGCTATACCAGTTATAGAGCTGTCTCGGAGGGCTGCTATACCAGTTATAGAGCTGTCTCGGAGGGCTGCTATACCAGTTATAGAGCTGTCTCGGAGGGCTGCTATACCAGTTATAGAGCTGTCACGGAGGGCTGCTATACCAGTTATAGAGCTGTCTCGGAGGGCTGCTATACCAGTTATAGAGCTGTCTCGAAGGGCTGCTATACCAGTTATAGAGCTGTCTTGGAGGGCTGCTATACCAGTTATAGAGCTGTCTCAGAGGGCTGCTATACTTGTTATAGAGCTGTCTCGGAGGGCTGCTATACCAGTTATAGAGCTGTCTCGGAGGGCTGCTATACCAGTTATAGAGCTGTCTCGGAGGGATGCTATACCAGTTATAGAGCTGTCTCGGAGGGATGCAATACCAGTTATAGATCTGTCTCGGAGGGCTGCTATACCAGTTATAGAGCTGTCTCGGAGGGCTGCTATACCAGTTATAGAGCTGTCTCAGAGGGCTGCTATACCAGTTATGGAGCTGTCTCAGTGGGCTGCTATACCAGTTATAGAGCTGTCTCGGAGGGCTGCTATACCAGTTATAGAGCTGTCTCGGAGGGCTGCTATACCAGTTATAGAGCTGTCTCGGAGGGCTGCTATACCAGTTATAGAGCTGTCTCGGAGGGCTGCAATACCAGTTATAGAGCTGTCTCGGAGGGCTGCTATACCAGTTATAGAGCTGTCTCGGAGGGCTGCTATACCATTTATAGAGCTGTCTCAGAGGGCTGCTATACCAGTTATAGAGCTGTCTCGGAGGGCTGCTATACCAGTTATAGAGCGGTCTCGGAGGGCTGCTATACCAGTTATAGAGCTGTCTCGGAGGGCTGCTATACCAGTTATAGAGCTGTCTCGGAGGGCTGCTATACCAGTTATAGAGCTGTCTCAGAGGGCTGCTATACCAGTTATAGAGCTGTCTCGGAGGGTTGCTCTACCAGTTATAGAGCTGTCTCGGAGGGCTGCTATACCAGTTATAGAGCTGTCTCGGAGGGCTGCTATACCAGTTATAGAGCTGTCTCGGAGGGCTGCAATACCAGTTATAGAGCTGTCTCGGAGGGCTGCTATACCAGTTATAGAGCTGTCTCGGAGGGCTGCTATACAAATTATAGAGCTGTCTCAGAGGGCTGCTATACCAGTTATAGAGCTGTCTCGGAGGGCTGCTATACCAGTTATAGAGCGGTCTCGGAGGGCTGCTATACCAGTTATAGAGCTGTCTCGGAGGGCTGCTATACCAGTTATAGAGCTGTCGCGGAGGGCTGCTATACCAGTTATAGAGCTGTCTCAGAGGGCTGCTATACCAGTTATAGAGCTGTCTCGGAGGGCTGCTATACCTGTTACAGAGCTGTCTCTGAGGGCTGCTATACCAATTATAGGGCTGGTGAGTTAGTGAAGGTTTCTGGCTCTTCTGTTTTTTCTTAGTCTGAGTCTTGCTGCGAGTAAACATGACTGTGCTGTCATTGGAGTTCGATGAGATGGCCTACATGAGGGAAAAACACCATACCCACTGGCGTTCAGTCTGGATGCTATCAATTGAGAGAAACTATAAGCAAGAGCAACCACCGAAATTCACTGTATTTTAGTGCTCCTGTGCCTTAACACAATTCTAGAGAAATGACTACAAGGAGTTTCACACAAAATATGTTTTTTAGTGTTAGTAGGGTATAAGGCCTCCATATCCGGAGCTGGTTCCCAATAATTAAGCAGAATAAGTTCGGGGACAGTACTTAGGGAAATGTTGACACATAGGCTTTGTTACTAATAATTAGTTTATTCAGTAAAACTAGTACAAAGGGAGTTTGACTTTATGCTGATCAAAAGCGTCACGACAGAAACTATTCAGACCTTACACAGTAGGAATCATTCCCAGAGCGCTAGTGTGAGGAGACATTGAGTCCACCCACTTGCACGGGCCAGTGTGAACTAAATGAACACTTGTGAACACTCTGACACTAATTTCATACGACACTTACAGTAATCAAAAGGACATTGATTGGAGTTGCAACAGAAAAATCAGGCAATAAACATCAAACATGAAATGCACAACAACATAATCAATGAGACATTACGGCACACAGGAATATATCACAGAAATTATTCACACATGTCACTAATACAATAACCGTAAGTGATTCAGTAGCACATCCCTGAGACTGTAATCGTAAATGAACTAAGAATTCTTGTCAGTGAGACTATAATCATAAATGATCGAACACACACACAGTCACAGAGACACTAATTATAGGGTATACGTTAATCTTCTCTTACCCCAACAGGTATTCCAAGTGTTCCTACGCAGGTCAAGGTTTTGACACTTGGGGGTCCCATCAATTGTTCTACCCCCCCCCCCCCCCCGTCTCACCTGTATTGGGTGAACAAGGAGGTATACCTGGTTGATGGGGTTCTGGGAGTTCTTCTACTCCCCAAGAATCCCTCCAGTACGTTGTTATTTTACTGTGTAGATTAGGGACCTGGCCCTCCAGTATCTTCCATGTGTATACTTATTTAATATAATCGTATAATTAGTATAAAGTATAATTAATCGGTCAGTTAATCACCTCGATCAAAACAAGGCAATACTATAAAAACAGTACAGACTTTGTACTTAAACTAGGCGGCCTCGACATCGTCACTCCCGACGCACATATCCCTAACAGTTGGACGATATGACCATCCGACTGTGGCATAGCCGGGCTGGAGGACAGCATAGTTGATGGTCACTTCTCAGCTCCAAGACTACTGCACGTGGATGGATATGGGGGAGTTACTCACTAACATAACAAAGTGGACTCTTGGCACGGTACTCAAGGGAGAGTTTTACCCACAATACATAAACTCAATAAATCCAATCCTTCAACAAACTAGCGGAAACGATCTGTAAAGTTTGTCCATCACTTAGACAACACTTAAACCCTTCATTGTCAGTTGATGTCACCGATAATATCCGATGACGCTGTACTTCGGTCTGTTACTGGGTAGCGATCACGTGGTGTTGTTGTCTGTTACTGCTGGTAGTGAACACGTGGTGTTGTTCTCTGTTACTGGGTAGTGATCACGTGGTGTTGTTCTCTGTTACTGCTGGTAGTGAACACGTGGTGTTGTTCTCTGTTACTGGGTAGTGATCACGTGGTGTTGTTCTCTGTTACTGCTGGTAGTGATCACGTGGTGTTGTTCTCTGTTACTGCTGGTAGTGAACACGTGGTGTTGTTCTCTGTTACTGCTGGTAGTGATCACGTGTTGTTCTCTGTTACTGCTGGTAGTGAACACGTGGTGTTTTTCTCTGTTACTGCTGATAGTGGTCACGTGGTGTGGTTCTCTGTTACTGCTGGTAGTAAACACGTGGTGTTGTTCTCTGTTACTGCTGATAGTGGTCACGTGGTGTTGTTCTCTGTTACTGCTGGTAGTGATCACGTGGTGTTGTTCTCTGTTACTGGGTAGTGATCACGTGCTGTTGTTCTCTGTTACTGCTGGTAGTGATCACGTGCTGTTGTTCTCTGTTACTGCTGGTAGTGATCACGTGCTGTTGTTCTCTGTTACTGCTGGTAGTGATCACGTGGTGTTGTTCTCTGTTACTGGGTAGTGATCACGTGGTGTTGTTCTCTGTTACTGCTGGTAGTGATCACGTGCTGTTGTTCTCTGTTACTGGGTAGTGGTCACGTGGTGTTGTTCTCTGTTACTGCTGGTAGTGAACACGTGGTGTTGTTCTCTGTTACTGCTGGTAGTGAACACGTGGTGTTGTTCTCTGTTACTGCTGGTAGTGAACACGTGGTGTTGTTCTCTGTTACTGGGTAGTGATCACGTGCTGTTGTTTTCTCTACAACAGTTTTCACGCCATGTTCTGACACATTAGAAAGTACCAACATAGAGACCAATAGGGCCAAGTACTCACATGTAAGAAAGTACCAACATAGAGACCAATAGGGCCAAGTACTGACCCGTTAGAAAGTACCAACATAGAGACCAATAGGGCCAAGTACTGACCCGTTAGAAAGTACCAACATAGAGACCAATAGGGCCAAGATATATACAAGTTAGACGATAAAGCAAAACTCTGACCATAAGTAAAGTGTCATAAAACAGAAATAGTGTGTATTAACTTTGCTGGAATCGTTGGCCATAAATCCCTAACTTATAACTTTGTGTAATCACTTGTTGATAAAGTTTGAGTTAATGGAACCTTCCTTCCCAAGTGTGGGATCCATGATGCTTTCTTAGTGGGAGGACGGACCATGAGAGGTGAGCAGGGGGAGAGAACCATGGGAGGGTACTGAGGGAGAGAACCATGGGAGGGTACTGAGGGAGAGAGAGAACCATGGGAGGGTACTGAGGGAGAGAACCATGGGAGGGTACTGAGGGAGTGAACCATGGGAGGGTATTGAGGAAGAGAGAACCATAGGAGGGTACTGAGGGAGAGAACCATGGGAGGGTACTGAGGGAGAGAACCATGGGAGGGTACTGAGGGAGAGAACCATGGGAGGGTACTGAGGGAGAGAGAGAACCATGGGAGGGTACTGAGGGAGAGAACCATGGGAGGGTACTGAGGGAGAGAACCATGGGAGGGTACTGAGGGAGAGAACCATGGGAGGGTACTGAGGGAGAGAACCATGGGAGGGTACTGAGGGAGTGAGAGAACCATGGGAGGGTACTGAGGGAGTGAGAGAACCATGGGAGGGTACAGAGGGAGAGAGACAACCATGGGAGGGTACTGAGGGAGAGAACCATGGGAGGGTACTGAGGGAGTGAGAGAACCATGGGAGGGTACGGAGGGAGAGAGACAACCATGGGAGGGTACTGAGGGAGAGAACCATGGGAGGGTACTGAGGGAGAGAACCATGGGAGGGTACTGAGAGAGAGAACCGTGGGAGGGTACTGAGGGAGAGAACCATGGGAGGGTACGGAGGGAACTATCAAGAGAAAGCACCAAGCCATTATGACTATAGCACTGGGGAGGGGTCAGCATAAGGATTTAGGATGGGACGGGGGAAAGGAATCGTACCCGACCACTTGGACGGTCGGGGATTGAACGCCGACCTGCACGAAGCGAGACTGTCGCTCTACCGTCCTGCCCAACTGGTTGGGGGAAGGGTAAGGAGGGCGAGGGGAGGGGGGGGGTAATTTAGAGAAAAATAGGGGAGGTTAAGAGGTAGAGAAGCCATACCACCAGCCTCTGGGAGCCACACCCTCAGCCATGGTGTGACACACCTTACTGAAGGTTCCACCAGCCTCAGGGAGCCACACCCTCAGCCATGGTGTGACACACCTTACTGAAGGTTCCACCAGCCTCAGGAAGTCACACCCTCAGCCATGGTGTGACACACCTTACTGAAGGTTCCACCAGCCTCAGGGAGCCACACCCTCAGCCATGGTGTGACACACCTTACTGAAGGTTCCACCAGCCTCAGGGAGCCACACCCTCAGCCATGGTGTGACACACCTTACTGAAGGTTCCACCAGCCTCAGGGAGCCACACCCTCAGCCATGGTGTGACACACCTTACTGAAGGTTCCACCAGCCTCAGGGAGCCACACCCTCAGCCATGGTGTGACACACCTTACTGAAGGTTCCACCAGCCTCTGGGAGTCACACCCTCAGCCATGGTGTGACACACCTTACTGAAGGTTCCACCAGCCTCAGGGAGCCACACCCTCAGCCATGGTGTGACACACCTTACTGAAGGTTCCACCAGCCTCAGGGAGCCACACCCTCAGCCATGGTGTGACACAATGCGTCCCTCGGGGAGTGAAAAGAGGCTGAAAGACAGTACGAAAATGATACGACAAATAAGACAAATACTCGACCTAAAATGTTGCTCAGCAACACCGGACGGAAAAGAACAACAGTGAAGAAACAGGTAATAAAACTGAGGATAGAAGCAGGTAGGAACGACAAAGAAGTGTGATAGAAACTCATCAGGAAATTTCAGGAGGTCTTCATGTTAGAGCAAGGAGAACTTCCTGAGATAAGAGATGAAATATCTAACCAGGCACCAATAGAGGAGTTTCAGATTACCAGTGGGAAGGTAAGGAAGCATTTGCTTGTGTTGGAAGTGACAAAGTGTATAGGCCCATGTAATGCTAAAGAAGGAGCAGAAGTACTGTGCCTACCTCTCTCAATGGCATATAAGAAATCCCTGGTAACAAGAGATATGGCAAACATTTTAAAAGGGGGCAAACGTAGTCCCGATCTACAACAATGGTGACACAGGAGGCACTACTACAAGCCAGTGTTCCAAACTTGCATGCTATGGAAGGTTTGGAGAAGATTGTGGAAAAATAAGCTAGTGGAGTGAAAGAACTTTGTAACACATGAGCATAGGATCAGGGAGGGCAAATCTTGCCTCACAGGATTAATTGAATTTTATGACCCGGCGACAAAAATCAGGCAAGGAAGAGAAGGGTGGGCAGACTGCATATTTCTAGATTGCCAGAAAACCTTTGACACAGTACCCGGTAGAAAACTAAATCATAAGCTAGAGATGCTGGCTGGAGTAATAGGGAAGGTACTCCATTGGACAAGAGAGTACCTAAGCAACAGAAAATAACTATTCACTGTGCGGGGTGAGCTAAGTCCCAGAGAGGAACGAGTACCATAGGGTTCATTCCTTGGATATTTTCTGTTTCTGATATTTGTAAATGATCTCCTTGAGGGTATGGACTCGTTCCTCTCAATGTTTGCTTATGATGCAAACATTATGAGGAAGATTAACACCAAGGATGATAGGCTAGAGGGTACAAGATGACCTAGACAAACCTTTGTTGAAGGAATGGTCCAACAAATGGCTACCAAAGTTCAACCCAAGTAAATGTAATATAATGAAACTAGGCAGAGGGAAGAGGAGCCAGACACAGGGCACCGAATGGAAGACGAAGTCTTCCTCAAAACAGACAGAGAGAAAGATCTAGGAGTTGATATCATGCTGAACCAGAACCGCGTTTAGAAACTTGTGTAAGGAATCACTTAGAACTTTATATACCACATATGTAAGACCAGTCCTGGAGTATGCGGCCCATACCTTGTCAAGCACAGAACGAGCTGGAGAAGGTTCAAAGGTAAGCCACCAGACTAGTCTCAGAATTAGGAAGCATGAGTAACGAAGAAAGGCTGCGGGAATTACACCTCACGTGCAATTCAGAAGAGTTCAACAGGAAGAGGAAGACAGAAGAGTTTTGGGAGACATGATCACCACATTCAAAATTCTCAGAGGAATTGATAGGTTAGATAAGGACAGATTATTTAACACGGGTGGTACTGTCACAAAGAGACACAGGTGGAAACTGAGAACCCAATTGAGCTACAGAGACAGTAGAAAGAACTTTTTCATTATCAGAGTAGTTAATAAATGGAATAGATTAGGAAGTGATGTAGTGGAGGCTGACTCCATACACAGTTTCAAATATAAATATGATAGAGTTGAATAAGCTCAGAAACCTGTACACCAGAAGACTGACAGTTGAGAGGCGGGACCAAAGAGCCGAAGCTCAACCCCAGCAAGCACAACTAGGTGAGTACTAATTTACTGAAGATACCACCAGCCTCAGGAAACCTCAGCTCATTACAAACCAAACTTGTCCATGGTTTGTAAGGCAGGCAGCCAGTGGGGATGAAGTAGCAACGTCTCTCTAGGGTTCAGATAACGATATCTCTGCGATTTTGAGATAACGTTACTTGTGTGGGGTTGAGTTAGCGATATTCCTCTGGGATTAAAGGTAACAACAACCTAGTGGGGTTGACGTAGCAATATAAATAGTGCATAATGTGATTAAATGAGTCTGTGAACTGGAGAGAGGATTAGTTCACTACGGGCTCACCATAGCCCGTGCTACTTAAAACTTTTGTTCCGAGCGGCTGAATCTAACACAACAACAACGACATACAGAGAAAAAACATTTTTCTGTCACTATTTTTCTGACAGTTCACTGTTACTGTCAGGTCGTTAACGTGGTTAACAGGTGTTAATTATGGATGCGTTTATGGAGACGAATGTTATTTGCAAGTAGAGATATTACATGTTAATTGATGATGACATGGTAATTAATGATGACATGATAATTGATGATGACATGATAACTGACGAGAACATGTTAACTGACGAAGACATGGTAATTGATGATGACATGATAATTGATGATGACATGATAATTGATGATAACATGGTAACTGATGATGACATAATAATTGATGATGATATGGTAATTGATGATGACATGGTAATTGATGATGACATGGTAATTGATGAAGGCATGGTAATTGATGATGACATAATAATTGATGATGACATGATAATTGATGATGACATGATAATTGATGATGACATAGTAACTGATGATGACATGGTAATTGAAGATGACATGGTGTTACGGCCCTACTGGGACGCAACCGGGTTCTTCTCTGATGGTACTAGAGTTTGGGAATCCGGCCCCAAGTTAGTAGAGGCTTTCAAGGGGTGTGTTCCGTAACGCAAGTTAAATTAAAGGGGGGAGGGATACAAATGTCCCAATTTGTATATATTGGAACATTTGTTCCAATTTATCTATATATATATATATATATATATATTCACCACCACCATAAATAAATATATAACAGTCACACGTGGGGATTATAACTACACTATTATGTACAGGTTTATATTCCTCCGAAGACACTGGATGCTCCACGGTGCTCACTCTGGGTAGCCCTGGTTCCTTCTTCCGTGGCCCACGATGAATCCACTATGATTCTATGACGAATCTACCCTGGCCACAGGCCAGCCAAATCACCGTCCCACTGGGTGCTTCGTCGTGGAGGCCTTCAACCACAATCCAGCCCGTAGCTGGCAGGTACTAATCAGCTCCGCTGTGTAGGCCACTCCACGACCGATACTAGGGTTGCAAGCCCTAAGCAGGAGCCTCGTGTGACTCGCTGATCACTCTCCTCACTAAGCACCACAGTGGCTAGTCTCTTCCACCAGCCAGCCCCGGATAAGGCGATTCCCGACACCGTCACGCCTCAGGCAGGCTATTACACTCTCAACAGAGTTCGTCCGGGGGTGACTCACAGCTTCTTCAAAGCAGACTGGTGAAGAGACCTTGGCTGCCTTGGGTAGACTGATCCATCGTCCAATACAGCAGTCCCAGGTCGACTCTGCAATCAGATACGTCATTAATACTGGGACGCTCTAGGGAACCTCACTTATAAGCTTAGACACAAACGTCCACCTCTCCATTCCATAGATGGCGTTGCCGTCTAAGCGCCACCTCACCAGAGGTCAGCAGCGGCTATGTTATGAGCTGATTAAGACGGGAATCCAGCACCTGTGGCCGGTATATCCCGTCCTCACTAGATGGCGTCGTCTTCCACCCTTCCGTCGACCCTGAAGAAATCAACACAGCCACTCTCCTGGTCAACAAGGTGTCCAGCAGCTGGACACCCTCATAAAGACTGTGAAGCAGTATCCTCCCCCGCGATAACAGCTTGATGGTTAAATGCAACCTCAGAATACTGAGAAAACAAAAAAAAAAATTATACCACTTACAGGCTATTCATGCCCGTGCCACCTCTTGGGTGGCCTAATCTTTATCAATCAATCATCTGGCGTCGTCCATTTGGAGGGGGTTTCGGGAGCGGACTCACAGATGGCGTTGTTGTCACTGCTCCGTGCTCCGACGCTGGACTCGGGTCCGTAACACATGGTAATTAATGATGTCATGGTAATTTATGGTAATAATTGTAATTAAATACGCGAATGAAGGACAATGATTTTGTGTCGTAATATGAAGCAGTTTCGGCCAAGGACGAACAAGGCATGATTTGCTGTTTCAGATTTGTCCTAAATTGTGTGGTGTGTGTTCTGTCCTTGGTGTCCAAGTCTGAGTCAAGGACACATGTGGTGACGAGCGACGTGGCACCAGTCCACAACCCGTCGCACGTGAAGGAACTTTCGTAATGAGTGAGCAATTGTGAGTTAGAGCATGTGAGGCGCCCAGAACCTCACTGTAAATGTCCCGTTGGCGGGCATGAACGACATGCAACCCGTGGGAGGAGAGCGCACGGTTCTAATTCCTAGGTGTATATGCCGCTCCTCCTGGTCTTGTTGCACAGCAACTGTGTGTCCTTGAAGGTGATGCTAGGCTTTTGTTCTCATCTCCACATTGGTAATGACTTCAAAGAGGAAACTAAAGCTAAGAAAAAGAGTCTAATTGACTTACCAAGAAACAGACGAACTGTGCAACAAATTCAAAGAGAGGAATTATGTGAGGTGGCAAGATTTAGTGAGGTGTCGGGGACGTGACTGTGTGACGAGTCTAGTCACATTTCCTGCTACAGCTGGAGGTGTGGGAGAATTATCTTCCTCTGTCATAGTAGGAAAGTAAATCGCGGGGACGAGTGAACAATATCGGCACCTCCAGAATTTAGTCTGAGGTTCTGGCGCTTTCATCGACTTGCAGTCCCGATCCTGGCGGAGCGGTAAACACCGCGTGGGATGTGAAGTGGTAAAGTCAGGCCAGTTCGAGTAGTGCTGCTGTGGACAGTGACGCCAGTAGTTTGTGGCAGCCGGGTGAAGTACTTACCCATCAGTACTTACCTATCACAGACTACTGCGGAGTTAGGTCCAGGTCGTTCTTCCCCTCCTACTGGTCTCTGTGGTAGAGCAGTGTGAGGTGTGTGGTCCTGGTTCTGTGTGGTAGAGCAGTGTGTAGTGTGTGGTCCTGGTGCTGTGTGGTACAACACCATGTAGTGTGTGGTCCTGGTTCTGTGTGGTACAACATCATGTAGCCTGTGGTCCTGGTGCTGTGTGGTACAACACCATGCAGTGTGTGGTCCTGGTGCTGTGTGGTACAGCACCATGTAGTGTGTGGTCCTGGTGCTGTGTGGTACAACACCATGTAGTGTGTGGTCCTGGTGCTGTGTGGTACAACACCATGTAGTGTGTGGTCCTGGTGCTGTGTGGTACAACACCATGCAGTGTGTGGTCCTGGTGCTGTGTGGTACAGCACCATGTAGTGTGTGGTCCTGGTGCTGTGTGGTACAACACCATGTAGTGTGTGGTCCTGGTGCTGTGTGGTACAGCATCATGTAGTGTGTGGTCCTGGTGCTGTGTGGTACAGAACCATGTAGTGTGTGGTCCTGGTGCTGTGTGGTACAACACCATGTAGTGTGTGGTCCTGGTGCTGTGTGGTACAGCACCATGTAGTGTGTGGTCCTGGTTCTGTGTGGTACAGCACCATGTAGTGTGTGGTCCTGGTGCTGTGTGGTACAACACCATGTAGTGTGTGGTCCTGGTGCTGTGTGGTACAGCAGAATGCAGTGTGTGGTCCTGGTTCTGTGTGGTACAGCAGAATGCAGTGTGTGGTCCTGGTGCTGTGTGGTACAGCACCATGTAGTGTGTGGTCCTGGTTCTGTGTGGTACAGCAGAATGCAGTGTGTGGTCCTGGTGCTGTGTGGTACAACACCATGTAGTCTGTGGTCCTGGTGCTGTGTGGTACAACACCATGTAGTGTGTGGTCCTGGTGCTGTGTGGTACAGCAGAATGCAGTGTGTGGTCCTGGTGCTGTGTGGTACAGCAGAATGTAGTGTGTGGTCCTGGTGCTGTGTGGTACAGCACCATGTAGTGTGTGGTCCTGGTGCTGTGTGGTACAGCACCATGTAGTGTGTGGTCCTGGTGCTGTGTGGTACAGCACCATGTAGTGTGTGGTCCTGGTGCTGTGTGGTACAACACCATGTAGTCTGTGGTCCTGGTTCTGTGTGGTACAGCAGAATGCAGTGTGTGGTCCTGGTGCTGTGTGGTACAACACCATGTAGTGTGTGGTCCTGGTTCTGTGTGGTACAGCAGAATGCAGTGTGTGGTCCTGGTGCTGTGTGGTACAGCACCATGTAGTGTGTGGTCCTGGTTCTGTGTGGTACAGCACCATGCAGTGTGTGGTCCTGGTGCTGTGTGGTACAACACCATGTAGTCTGTGGTCCTGGTGCTGTGTGGTACAGCACCATGTAGTGTGTGGTCCTGGTGCTGTGTGGTACAGCACCATGTAGTGTGTGGTCCTGGTTCTGTGTGGTACAGCAGAATGCAGTGAGAAAGACAACAAGAATGTCTGAGAATATCTCGTAACTCTGACGTCCTCCGTGTCTATGACGCCCTGACTAATGACTAAGAGACTCGATATTTTCAAGTGATTATAATTCGCTTCGTTCTAATCATATTCTAAATATGCACGAACAATTGCAACTTTATTGTGATTTCTACAAACAACCTTTTTGTAACTATCGTTAGATAGACGCGATTGATAAACACATGTTCCCTCTAATTCAGGCAGTAACATGTTTATGGGATATAAATATGTGAAATGAATTATGAATTAAACACATGCATTTTCCAATTCATTATAATTTTTGTACTTCTGTTGTACGATGGTAATTAATGTACGACGGAAATTAATGACCAAACACATCGCTGGATCACTCGGTAATCTGTCCTCATATGTTTGTGTCTCGAGCGAGAGTGGACGACCAAATATTTGCATATTCACACACGTGCCCTCATGAATATGTGCAGACTCACATGGGTTTGTGTAGCTCTCAGTTTACATCGCCTTTAGAGGAGGACGTGTAGAACTAGGAGGGTCAGAGTGGACATGCCGGCCTCTGTGTTGTGAAGCTGTGCAAGACCAGCTGTAGAGGGACGGAGCAGACGAGCAACCACTGTGCTCACTATAGGGGGACTGGGGGTCAACGGGGTAGAGCAGCACCTCTGGACACAGGTACAGGGGGACTGGGAGTCATCAGGGGAGAGCAGCACCTCTGGACACAGGTACAGGGGGACTGGGAGTCATCAGGGGAGAGCAGCACCTCTGGACACTGTCTGACACTGTCTGACATGTAACTATACCATCATGACCCTATTCTGACACTGTCTGATATGTAATATACCATCATGACCCCAAGTCTGACACTGTCTGACATGTAACTATTCCATCATGACCCTAGTCTGACACTGTCTGACATGTTTTATACCATCATGACCCGAGTCTGACACTGTCTGATACTGCTTGACACTACCTGACATATAATATACCATCCTGACCCTAGTCTGACACTGTCTGACATGTAATATACCCTCATGACCCTAGTCTGACACTGTCTGACATGTAATATACCATTATGACCCGAGTCTGACACTGTCTGACACTGTTTGACACTGTCTGACATGTAATATACCATCATGACCCTAGTCTGACACTGTTTGACACTATCTGACATGTAATATACCATCATGACCCGAGTCTGACACTGTCTGATATATTAAACTAAAATTATATAAAACAAGGTAACACGTAAAATAATTTAAGGCTTTTTAACTCTTTAGTGAAGACGTACAATATTAATTTAAGGTAATTATTTATAATTTATCAGTTATACACTGAATCATTTTAAAATATGAGTGTTAATTATGACTGGCGGACCTTCCTGTAACCTGTTATTCTGGCCCCAGTCTGGCCCAGTCTGGCGCTGTCTGGCGCTGGATTCATCAAACATTTATGCGACCATTTCCAAAACCTGAACATCTTTCCTCAATCATGGCGCCTTTGTTTACATTTAGAAAACAGTTTATGCACTCCATAGCTCTACAAGGCTGTTTATAGCAAGGCGTAGAAGAAAAAGGCAAAAATAGGGGACGAAACACATACAAAGATTAATCAGGTGTAGTGGGCGTAGCACGTTGAGCAGTAGAAAAAACATGCAATGTACCCATTGATTGATGTTTCTTTACCCGTTGATTTGTGTCCTATTATTTCACCCAATAACAAATATAGGCATGAAACAGAGTATGTAAAAATTGTCTTTAAAAATGTAAGAAGTGTCTTGCAAAACGCTTCTAGGCGTTTTGCAAGACACTTCTTACATTTTTAACCACCCATCCCCAAGGAAAGAATTACTCAGAAACAAGTATAGATTAGCTTAAAATAGTCGGAAGGATTAAGTGGTGTTACGACGAGTCCATCGTCGGAGCACGGAGCCGTGACGTCAAGGCCATCTGTGAGTTCGCTCCCGAAACCCCAACGGAATGGACAACGCCATCTAGTGATGACGGAAATATGCCGGTAATAGGCACTGGATTCCTGTCCTAGTCGGCTCATGAAGTAGCCGCTGCTGACCTCTGGTGAGGTGGCGCTTAGACAGTGAACGCCATCTATGGAGCGAAAAGGTGGACGTTTGTGTCTAAGCCAGTAAGTGATGTTTCCTAGTGGTCCCATGTAGTGTCCCAGTACTGATGACGTGTCTGCTTTCTCAGAGTCAACGTAGGATTGCTGTGATGTACGATGAATCAGTCTACCCAAGGCAGTCAAGGTCTCTTCACCAGTCTGCTTTGTAGAAGCTGTGAGTCGCCACCGGACGAACACTGCTGATTGTTCAATTGTCTGCCTGAAGAGTGGCAGTGATGGGATTCGCCGTACCCGGGGCTGGCTGGTGGAAGAGACAACCCACTGCGGTGCCAAACGAGGAGAGTAATCAGCGAGTTACAAGAGGCTCCTACCTAGGGCACGCAACCCTAGTATTGACCTGTCTCAGTTTTTAATGGACCTATCCTTTCCCTAGTCTTTGTACGATATAACTGAAAAAACCCTTTAGGATTTGTCTTTGCTTGCCCTGCTATGCGAACTTCATAGTTTCTTTTTGCTTTCCTTATCTCTTTTTTAACATTTCTAACCAGTTGTACGAATTCCTGTTCTAAAGTGACCTCCCCATTTTTAATCCTTTTGTACCAAGCTCTCTTTTTTACCTATAAGGTTCTTCAAATTTTTTGTTATTCACTTTGGGTCATTAGTATTCGATCAATTCAATTTGTATGGTATACTACGTTCCTGTGCTTTGTTTAGAATATTCTTAAATAAGTTATATATTGAATCCACATCGAAATCCCCATTTACGTCACCTATCGCTGGGTTCATGTCTCGCTCCAAGACCGGCCCACACCCCATACCCAAGACTTTCCAATCAATTTGACCCAAAAAATTTCTTAGGCTATTAAAATCAGCTTTTCGAAAATCTGGCACTTTAACAGAATTTTCTCCTACAGGTCTATTACATTCTATGCTAAATCTGATTTCTTTGTGATCACTGTTCCCTAGCTCACTCCCTATTTCGATGTCATTAATTTGTGTTTCCCTGTTAAGAACATAAGAACATAAGAACAAATGCCACTGCAGAAGGCCTATTGGCCCATACGAGGCAGCTCCTATTTATAACCACTCAATCCCACTCATATACTTGTCCAACCCACGCTTGAAACAATCGAGGGACCCCACCTCCAGCACGTTACGCGGTAATTGGTTCCACAAAACAACAACCCTGTTACTGAACCAGTATTTACCCAAGTCTTTCCTAAATCTAAACTTATCCAATTTATACCCATTGTTTCGTGTTCTGTCTTGTGTTGAACATAAGAACATAAGAACATAAGAACAAAGGCAACTGCAGAAGGCCTATTGGCCCATACGAGGCAGCTCCTATTCTATAACCACCCAATCCCACTCATATACTTGTCCAACCCGTGCTTGAAACAATCGAGGGACCCCACCTCCACAATGTTACGCGGCAATTGGTTCCACAAATCAACAACCCTGTTACTGAACCAGTATTTACCCAAGTCTTTCCTAAATCTAAACTTATCCAATTTATACCCATTGTTTCGTGTTCTGTCCTGTGTTGATACTTTTAATACCCTATTAATATCCCCCCGGTTATGTCCATTCATCCACTTGTAAACCTCTATCATGTCCATTTCCCACAAATTTGATACTTTTAATACCCTATTAATATCCCCTTTGTTATATCCATTCACCCACTTGTAAACCTCTATCATGTCACCCCTAACTCTTCGCCTTTTCAGTGAATGCAACTTAAGCTTTGTTAATCTTTCTTCATATGAAAGATTTCTAATTTGGGGAATTAACTTAGTCATCCTACGCTGGACATGTTCAAGTGAATTTATATCCATTCTATAATATGGCGACCAAAACTGAACTGCATAATCTAAATGGGGCCTAACTAGAGCAAGATATACCTTGAGAACCACACCAGGTGTCTTGTTACTAACGCTGCGATTAATAAATCCAAGTGTCCGATTTGCCTTATTACGAATATTTATGCATTGATCCTTTTGTTTTAAATTCTTACTAATCATAAATAATATTTTATATTATTAATAATAATATTTTAGATTTAGTGTTAACTAACAGGGAAACGCAAATTAATGACATCGAAATAGGGAGTGAGCTAGGGAGCAGTGATCACAAAGAAATCAGATTTAGCATAGAATGGAATAGACCAGTAGGAGAAAATTCTGTTAAAGTGCCAGATTTTCGAAAAGCTGATTTTAATAGCCTAAGAAATTTTTTGGGTCAAATTGATTGGAAAGGCTTGGGTATGGGGTGTGGGCCGGTCTTGGAGCGAGACATGAACCCAGCGATAGGTGACTTAAATGGGGATTTCGATGTGGATTCAATATATAACTTATTTAAGAATATTCTAAACAAAGCACAGGAACGTAGTATACCATACAAATTGAATAGATCGTATACTAATGACCCAAAGTGGATAACAAAGAATTTGAAGAACCTTATAGGTAAAAAGAGAGCTTGGTACAAAAGGATTAAAAATGGGGAGGTCACTTTAGAACAGGAATTCGTACAACTGGTTAGAAATGTTAAAAAAGAGATAAGGAAAGCAAAAAGAAACTATGAAGTTCGCATAGCAGGGCAAGCAAAGACAAATCCTAAAGGGTTTTTTCAGTTATATCGTACTAAGACTAGAGAAAGGATAGGTCCATTAAAAACTGAGACAGGTCAAATAACAGATAGTGATGAAGAGATGAGTAGTATTTTTAATAAATATTTTGTATCTGTATTTACTAAAGAGGAACTTAACAATATGCCTTCAGCCGAACAAGTCTATGTGGGTGGGGACGAGGACAGGTTGACGAGTTTAGCAGTTACCAGGGAGGATGTTCTTAAACAAATAGTAAAACTCAAACCAAACAAATCCCCAGGGCCGGATGAAGTGTTTGCCAGGGTGCTTAAAGAATGCAAAGAGGAGCTTTGTGACCCACTGTCAACCATATTTAATAAATCAATAGAGTCAGGCAGAGTGCCAGAGTTTTGGAAAGTTGCTAATGTGATACCAGTTTTTAAGAAAGGAGATAGATCACTTGCGTCTAACTATCGACCAATTAGCCTAACGTCTATTGTGGGAAAGTTACTCGAATCTATAATAGCAAATAAAATTCGTCTTCATCTTGAAAAACATAAATTAATAATTGAGTCGCAACATGGTTTTATAAATGGCCGTTCATGTTTAACAAATTTGTTATCTTTTTATTCTAGCATTGTTGAGGCAGTTGATAGTGGTAAGGATTGCGATGTTGTATACCTTGACTTTAGCAAAGCTTTTGATACAGTGCCACATGAAAGACTGATTAAAAAAATAGAGTCTCATGGTATTGGGGGTGCTATATTAAGCTGGATTAGGGCATGGCTATACCAAAGGAAACAGAGAGTTAGTATAAATGGAATCAAGTCAGAGTGGGAAAATGTTGTAAGTGGAGTGCCTCAAGGCTCTGTCCTGGGACCTCTGTTGTTTATAATATATATAAATGATTTAGATTCAGGTTTGAGTAGCAACATTTGCAAATTTGCCGATGATACGAAAATCGGTAGGGAAATTAATTCGGAGGAGGACTCACTATCACTTCAAGTTGATCTAGATAGGGTTTTGAAATGGTCAAAGGATTGGCAGATGCAGTTTAATGCTGATAAATGTAAAGTTCTGAGGTTAGGTAATGATGATAGAGTTACAAGATACGAGCTAGATGGTGTTGTGATTGCGAAGTCGGATTGCGAAAGGGATCTGGGAGTTATGATTAGTAAGAATTTAAAACAAAAGGATCAATGCATAAATGTTCGTAATAAGGCAAATCGGACACTTGGATTTATTAATCGCAGCGTTAGTAACAAGACACCTGGTGTGGTTCTCAAGCTATATCTTGCTCTAGTTAGGCCCCATTTAGATTATGCAGTTCAGTTTTGGTCGCCATATTATAGAATGGATATAAATTCACTTGAACGTGTCCAGCGTAGGATGACTAAGTTAATTCCCCAAATTAGAAATCTTTCATATGAAGAAAGATTAACAAAGCTTAAGTTGCATTCACTGGAAAGGCGAAGAGTTAGGGGTGACATGATAGAGGTTTACAAGTGGATGAATGGACATAACCGGGGGGATATTAATAGGGTATTAAAAGTATCAACACAGGACAGAACACGAAACAATGGATATAAATTGGATAAGTTTAGATTTAGGAAAGACTTGGGTAAATACTGGTTCAGTAACAGGGTTGTTGATTTGTGGAACCAATTGCCGCGTAACATTGTGGAGGTGGGGTCCCTCGATTGTTTCAAGCACGGGTTGGACAAGTATATGAGTGGGATTGGGTGGTTATAGAATAGGAGCTGCCTCGTATGGGCCAATAGGCCTTCTGCAGTTACCTTTGTTCTTATGTTCTTATGTTCTTATAACTCCCAGATCCCTTTCGCAATCTCAACACCATCTAGCTCGTATCTTGTAACTCTATCATCATTACCTAACCTCAGAACTTTACATTTATCAGCATTAAGGGGGCATAACTTTTAAAATCTTTATAAATTAAAAGTTGTTCAATTTGCTTATAAATTTATTTATGAAATGGTTATAGAAAGGGCTGCAACTGGTCCAAGTTTCACCATCACACCCTAAACAGAAAAGGAGAAAAAAATACACAACGTATTATGCAACGAATGTTCAACATTCTCAAATAATCTCAGGGAACACATGTGTCAACTAAAATGTCTACTATGTGCTGTAGAAGCACAAACTCTTGTAATAATTGTAATATGTATGTGCAATATATTTATATGTAAATTTTTTTTTTTTTTTTTTTCTTCTTCTTTTTTTTGGCCACTTTTTTTTTCGTTTGTTATCAAGGGATTTGCATGAAACTTGCACACCTTGCTCAATGGATGCCTATCTGCAAGGGGTGCCAATTATGAACGAAATCTGTCGAAGTCCTGCTCAGCTATAGGTGGCCGAACTTTGATCTTTATTTTACTCAGGAAAGTAATTTACAACTTCAAAGTACTTCATAGCTTTCATTTATTAATCAATTTACATGCAAAATACACCTTCTATGTCGAGTTCGTGCTTCTACAGTACGTTGTAGACATTTTAGTCCAAAGTCTATTTGTTGATTTTATAAAAATTTATAAACATCATATATTGCATATTTTTGGAAGGGTAACTTTGAAGAATTATATAAACACTTTAAGCACTAAACACTTTTTTGATAAAACTACTCACAACAATCCTTTATTATATGCTAATTTTAGTATCTGAGTGTTATAGAAAGGATTTTAGTTGACACATGTGTTCCCTGAAATTATTTGAAAATGTTGAAAAATCGTTGCATAATATGTTGTGTATTTTTTTTCTCCTTTTCTGTTTAGGGTGTGATGGTGAAACCTGGACCAGTTGCAGCCCTTTCTATAATCATTTCATAAATAAATTTATAAGCAAATTGAACAACTTTTAATTTATAAAGATTTTAAAAGTTATACCCCCTTAAACTGCATTTGCCAATCCTTTGACCATTTCAAAACCCTATCTAGATCAACTTGAAGTGATAGTGAGTCCTCCTCCGAATTAACTTCCCTACCGATTTTCGTATCATCGGCAAATTTGCAAATGTTGCTACTCAAACCTGAATCTAAATCATTTATATATATTATAGACAACAGAGGTCCCAGGACAGAGCCTTGAGGCACTCCACTTACAACATTTTCCCACTCTGAATTGATTCCATTTATACTAACTCTCTGTTTCCTTTGGTATAGCCATGCCCTAATCCAGCTTAATATAGCACCCCCAATACCATGAGACTCTATCTTTTTCATCAGTCTTTCATGTGGCACTGTATCAAAAGCTTTGCTAAAGTCAAGGTACACAACATCACAATCCTTACCACTATCAACTGCCTCAACTATGCTAGAATAAAAAGATAACAAATTTGTTAAACATGAACGGCCATTTATAAAACCATGTTGCGACACAATTATTAATTTATGTTTTTCAAGATGAAGACGAATTTTATTTGCTATTATAGATGCGAGTAACTTTCCCACAATAGACGTTAGGCTAATTGGTCGATAGTTAGACGCAAGTGATCTATCTCCTTTCTTAAAAACTGGTATCACATTAGCAACTTTCCAAAACTCTGGCACTCTGCCTGACTCTATTGATTTATTAAATATGGTTGACAGTGGGTCACAAAGCTCCTCTTTGCATTCTTTAAGCACCCTGGCAAACACTTCATCCGGCCCTGGGGATTTGTTTGGTTTGAGTTTTACTATTTGTTTAAGAACATCCTCCCTGGTAACTGCTAAACTCGTCAACCTGTCCTCGTCCCCACCCACATAGACTTGTTCGGCTGAAGGCATATTAAGTTCCTCTTTAGTAAATACAGATACAAAATATTTATTAAAAATACTACTCATCTCATTATCACTATCTGTTATTTGACCTGTCTCAGTTTTTAATGGACCTATCCTTTCCCTAGTCTTAGTACGATATAACTGAAAAAACCCTTTAGGATTTGTCTTTGCTTGCCCTGCTATGCGAACTTCATAGTTTCTTTTTGCTTTCCTTATCTCTTTTTTTAACATTTCTAACCAGTTGTACGAATTCCTGTTCTAAAGTGACCTCCCCATTTTTAATCCTTTTGTACCAAGCTCTCTTTTTACCTATAAGGTTCTTCAAATTCTTCGTTATCCACTTTGGGTCATTAGTATTCGATCTATTCAATTTGTATGGTATACTACGTTCCTGTGCTTTGTTTAGAATATTCTTAAATAAGTTATATATTGAATCCACATCGAAATCCCCATTTAAGTCACCTATCGCTGGGTTCATGTCTCGCTCCAAGACCGGCCCACACCCCATACCCAAGACTTTCCAATCAATTTGACCCAAAAAATTTCTTAGGCTATTAAAATCAGCTTTTCGAAAATCTGGCACTTTAACAGAATTTTCTCCTACTGGTCTATTCCATTCTATGCTAAATCTGATTTCTTTGTGATCACTGTTCCCTAGCTCACTCCCTATTTCGATGTCATTAATTTGTGTTTCCCTGTTAGCTAACACTAAATCTAAAATATTATTTTCCCGTGTTGGTTCCTTAATGTGTTGCGTAAGAAAGCAATCGTCAATTAATTCTAGAAAATCTTCAGCTTCACTATTCCCTGTTTTGTTCAACCAGTTTATTCCGCTAAAATTAAAGTCACCCATGACATAAATACTGTTAGATCTAGATGCCCTAGATATTTCATCCCATAGATGCTTTGCTTCCATTCTGTCTAAATTTGGTGGCCTATATATAACTCCTATTATAATATTATTTGCTTTTTCGTTTAATTCTATCCAAATAGTTTCTGTGTGTGGCTCAGTTTTGATTCCCTCTTTGAGACTACATTTCAAATTTTCCCTAACATATATGGCTACTCCCCCTCCTCGTCTAATATATCGATCTGTGTGAAATAGTTTAAATCCATTTATTTGATATTCAGCTAATAGTTCTCTATTTTCTACATTCATCCACGTTTCGGTAAGTGCAATAATATCTATTTTTTCTGTGCAGACAAGAGCATTTAATTCATTAATTTTATTTCTTAGACTTCTACTGTTAGTGTAATATACCCTAATTGAATTGTTATTTTGAGGGCCTTTTCTTTCCCTGATCATTTTGCCAATTCTTTTCTCCCACGAACACATACTTTTATTACCTCCTTCCTCCAAATCAATTCCCATACCACTATCTACTAACAGTTTAAACCCAAACAAACACCTCTAACCACTGGTTCCAACGAGTTCGCAACAGCAACAACCCCAGCCCTCGATAGATGCACCCCATCACGAGCATACATTTCATTTCTTCCATAGAAGTGTTCCCAGTTATCTATGAAAGATATTGCATTTGATTTGCAATATCTTTCCAGCCGGCAATTGACACCAAGTGCCCTCGACATCCATTCATTTCCCACTCCCTTTCTTGGAAGAATGCCACATATGATCGGGATTCCTCCCTTGCTCCTAACTAATTCAATGGCTGTCCTAAATCTCTGTATTAGTTCCTCACTCCTAACTCGTCCAACATCATTACCCCCTGCAAATATGTGTGTTTATAAGGGGAACTTTTGACAGTATGTGGGTTTATAAGGTGAACTCGTGCCAGTATGTGGGTTTATAAGGGGAACTTGTGCCAGTATGAGGGTTTATTAGGGAGACTCGTGCCAGTATGGGGTTTATTAGGGTGGACTCGTGCCAGTATGTTGGTTTATAAGGGGAACTCGTGCCAGTATGATGGTTACAAGGGAACTCGTGCCAGTATGAGGGTTTATAAGCGAGGACTTGTGCCATTATGAGGGTTTATTAGGGGGACTCATGCCGGTATAAGGATTTTTAGGGGGACTCGTGCCAGTATGAGGGTTTATTAGGGGGACTCGTGGCAGTATGAGTGTTCATAAGGGGGACTCGTGTCAGTATGTTGGTTTATAATGGGGACTCGACCCATTATGTGGGTTTATTAGAGGTACTCGAGCCAGTATGAGGGTTTATTAGGGGTACTCGTGCCAGTATGAGGGTTTACTAGGGGGACTTGTTCCAGTATGTTGGTTTATAAGGAAACTCGTGCCAGTATGTTGGTTTATAAGGGGTGACTCGTGCCAGTATGTGGGTTTATATGGGGTACTCGTGCCAATATGTGAGTTTATAAGGGGAACTCGTGCCAGTATGTGGGTTTATAAGGGGAACTTTTGCCAGTATGAGGGTTTATAAAGGGGAACTTGTTCCAGTAAATGGGTTTATAAGGGGAACTCGTGCCAATATGACGGTTTATTAGGGGGACTCGTGCCAGTATGAGGGTTTATTAGGGGTACTCATGTCAGTAGGAGGGTTTATAAGGTGATCTCTTGCCTGTATGTGGGATTTTTATGGGGACTCGTGCCAGCATGTTGGATTATAAGGGGGATTCTTGGCAGTATGTGGGTTTATTAGGGGGACTCATGCCAGTTTGAGGGTTTATTAGGGGGACTCGTGGCAGTAGGAGGGTTGATTGGGGAGACTCGTGACAGTATGTGGGTTTATTTGGGGACTCCTGCCAGTATGAGGAATTATTAGGGGGACTCGTACCAGTATGAAGGTTTATTAGGGGGACTCGTGCCAGTATGAAGGTTTATTAGGGGGACTCGTGCCAGTATGAAGGTTTATTAGGGGGACTCGTACCAGTATGAGGGATTATAAGTGGGGACTCGTGCCAGTATGTTAGTTTATAAGGGGGACTCGTGCCAGTATGAGGGTTTATTTGGGGGACTCGTGCCAGTATGTTGGTTTGTAAGAGGGACTCGTGCCAGTATGAGGGTTTATTAGGGGGACTCGTGCCAGTATGAGGGTTTATAAGGAAGATTCTTGCTGGTATTTAGGTTTATATGAGGGACTTGTGCCAGTATGTGGGTTTATAAGGTGGACTCGTGGGTTTATAAGGGAGACTCGTGCCAGTATGTGGGTTTATAAGAGAGCCTCGTGCCAGTATGAGGGTTTATAAGAGGGACTCGTGCCAGTATATGGGTTTATAAGGGGAACTCATGCCAGTATATGGGTTTATAAGAGGGACTCGTGACAGTATGTGGGTTTACAAGGGGACACGGGCCGGCATGAGGAGTTTGGAAGAGGCCCGGCTTTCTTGGAGGAGGTTGGGGCGACATTGTCCAGCGGGCTGGGGCGGGGGCGGGGGCGGGGGAGGGGGGGCGGGGGAGGGGGGCGTGGGTGGGGGCGGCGGCGGGGGCGTGGAGCGGGGGCGGGGGATGGGGGCGTGGGTGGAGGCGGGAGCGGGGCCGGGGGATGGGGGCGTGGGTGGGGGCGGGGGCGGGGTCGGGGGCGTGGGGTTTGGGACGTGGGCGTGGGGGCGTCTTGCACCACTTGTTCACCTCCGCTCAAAAGACTCGACCAAGCAGGAGATGCGGATGTATTGACGAGATGGTCTCCAGCATCACAACACACTATAGTAAAGTGTGTGAGAGCCGGCAGGAGGGCGCAGCTGGTGAGAGGGTAGGGAAGGCTGGTGAGAGGGCAGGGCTGGTGAGAGGGTACGGCTGGTGAGAGGGCAGGGCTGGTGAGAGGGTACGGCTGGTGAGAGGGCAGGGCTGGTGAGAGGGCAGGGCTGGTGAGAGGGTAGGGCTGGTGAGAGGGAAGGGCTGGTGAGAGGGCAGGGCTGGTGAGAGGGCAGGGAAGGCTGGTGAGAGGGTAGAGAAGGCTGGTGAGAGGGTAGAGAAGGCTGGTGAGAGGGTAGGGAAGGTTGGTGAGAGGGCAGGGAAGGCAGGAGGGGAGAGAAAAAAAAAATGAGAGGTTGACAAAGGCAAGAGCTACGGAGAAAGAAGAGCTGTTGGTCGGGGACAATGGGTGAAAGAAGGAGAAAGAAGGAACGAAAGAGGGAAAAAACTTGTGAGAGGGCAGGGAAGGTGGTGAGGAGCGGTGAGGGGAAGACTGGTCGGGCATGAACGATGATACAGTGAAAGATATAGAAGGAAAGTTAGAGAGGGAAGAGCTGCCTAGGGAGATGTAGCCGAGCTTAGTGTTCTCTCGTTAATAATTCAAGACGCATCTTGTGAGGTTATCTTGAGATGATTTCGGGACTGTGTGTCGCCGCGGCCCGGTCCTCGACCAGGCCTCCTTTTTTTTTTATTCTTGTTACTCATCTCCAGGAAGCAGCCCGCAGCAGCTGTCTAACACCCAGGTACCTATTTACTGCTAGGTAACAGGGGCATCCGGGTGAAAGAAACTCTGCTCATTTTGTTTCCGCCTCCACCGGGAATCGAACCCGGAACCTCAGGACTACGAATCCGAATCGCTGTCCACTCAGCTGTCAGGCTCCCAAACCTAACAATGAAACTATACCAAAACTCGAAGAGACAACTTTTTAAATTCGCATTTATTTAGAGTCTATCGTATGCGTGTGAAATGAAAGTTTGTAATGGCTGAGGGTACAAAGTGCTGCCAACCGGACACCGACACGACAGTGGCCGAGATAATAACACAAAGTAAAGATATCGTCCACTGGCATATCATAATCTTGCGTTAGGGCGTCGTCCTTCACAAGCGGGAAATCGTTAAAGGACTTAGAACACTATGGGTTCATACAATATATTTTTTATTAATGCGAGGCTGTGAAGCAGTTCTGCCCTTAAGATGGTATCAAGATGCAGGCGATGAGTCACAATAACGTGGCTGAAGTATGTTGACCAGACCACACACTAAAAGTTGAAGGGACGACGACGTTTCGGTCCGTCCTGGACCATTCTCAAGTCGATTGTGGGTAGGGAAAATCGACTTGAGAATGGTCCAGGACGGACCGAAACGTCGTCGTCCCTTCAACTTTTAGTGTGTAGTCTGGTCAACATGGTATCAAGAATCATTAAGTGAACAAGGGAGCTGTGTAGCTTGTCGTATGTGAGAGAAGCACAGGGAAAAGTTTTTATTTAAAGCCCGTGTAGCTTAAAACTAATTTATTAAAGTAAATTTACACTATTACACACGGTCCCTTTACGTTACTAGAGAGTATCACGGACACAAGAGTTAAGTAAACGGGTAACTTGTGCCTCTCCCCCCCCCCCAACTTGTTAGGCAGATTGAACTAACTTAACACTTGTGATTACTTTCTTTGGCACTGGCAAAGAAGGGAAGTCGACTGGTATACAACCGCATTCTTATAACACTTTTGTTAGTCAAAATCGCATGCACTTGCACAATGATTATACAACCTATCCTCCTGTTTAGATACTACCTATTGTGACGTTCGTCAATAGTCACGAATTCGTACATACTTAGCTTTCACATAGTGGTATACTGACTAGTAAGGAATTCTTTCAAAATAAATGTTGCTAAAACACAAACTTACATATTCCTAGGACTAGTATAGCACACATGTATAATATATTAGGCCTCAGAAATCGTGTATTAGGCCTAGGGAGGCCATATAGTAGGCCTAACCAGCTTGCACATGAGTGCTCAAGACCTGTACATTGAATGCACAAAAACAACAAATCTCCTACATTGCTCTATCGTGCACAACCTGGAACATTTCAAGACAATGTGAGTGTCACAACTCTCACAAATAATGACCACTGACAGTCGCCTTTAAGTACCAATTAAATGCACTTTTTGGGGAGGAACAGAAGGTAAGAAAATTATATTGAGTCTAGTCCTACTTTTTTGGGCTACACCACTCACCGAGTGAGAGTTTAACGAGCGAACGCAGCAAGAGTGTCACCGTAATGGTCACTTTGATAACAGATCGACCATTGACACCAGGCAGCCTGATGCCACAATAATACCCATTGGGACACAGAATACAAAGCTTTATGAGTGTACTGTAAGCCATGTTGAAAGATAAAGTAAGGTAGTTGTAAGGGGACAGAGCTAAGAGATTGCGACTCTTTAACACTTGGAAAGTATATGAAGATAAAGATTTAGGATAGAACGGAGGAAAGGAATGATGCCCAACCATTTGGACAGTCGGGGATGGACAGGTTACAAGTGAGACCGTCGTTCTTCCGTCCAGTTCAAGTGGAAGACAGAGCGTCCGTCCATATTGAAAGAGGCATTACACATTTTCACAGGAAATAAAGCATAATTTGAGTTATTAATTCTTTTTTTATATAAAGATGCAATAATTAAATTTTACATAAAGTATAACATTTCTGAAGATGTATCAGTTATCTTAAACAATATTTGGTTATATTAAGTAAAACTGTGAACGTCATTTTATGCGGATTTAGGCAGCTTAGACTAGGAACTTACTGACGTGTGTTTAACAGCGAGACACTGCAATAACTCTCCCTTTGCGCCCTTCTACCTGGCCACGTTTACTGCGGTATCTGGACGAGTCAGATTTGGCTGGTGAAGTTAAACTGGGTGATTATGGAATAATTTTTTCTTGGATTGGCAAAGAAATCGTTTCATCGCCTCTACTACGAGCCACGTTTAAAATGCCTGTATTTATTTAATCCTCACATTGTTGGTAACTTGTTCATATAAGCGAGTGAATAAGGAACCATTTTCAAACTAAATAATTATTTTATAGCAACTCACTTGATATTTAACTATTAAGAGAGAAACAGCTCCTAAGAAAGGCATAAGAGATAGAAACACCACTTCTGAGCACACTTAAGATAAGACTCCTCACAGCGGTAAGATACGGAGACACTCTTAACTATATACTAAACAAAAGTAAGAACATAATACCACACACACATATGTACAAACGGACCATAGAGTTTGTCTACATTAATAATTCCATCTGGAGCTGAAACTCTCCAGATGCTCCTTGACTGTCAAGTCATTACTTGTGTCAAATTACCAACATCTAAACTAACTTTCCTAAGCAAAATCATAACCCGCCTTCTCCAGTACGGGTAGACAACAGTGTATGATTCACCGGGGAGTGTCCACCAACGTTATTGGTAAGGCATACTCACCCAGACGCTCCCACCAGAGTCTTCGCCGCCGCCTCTACTACCTGCCACTTACCACCGCCTCTACTACGTGCCACTTACCACCGCCTCTACTACGTGCCACTTACCACCGCCTCTACTACGTGCCACTTACCACCGCCTCTACTACGTGCCACTTACCACCACCTCTACTACGTGCCACTTACCACCGCCTCTACTACGTGCCACTTACCACCACCTCTACTACGTGCCACTTACCACCACCTCTACTACGTGCCACTTACCACCGCCTCTACTACGTGCCACTTACCACCACCTCTACTACGTGCCACTTACCACCGCCTCTACTACGTGCCACTTACCACCGCCTCTACTACGTGCCACTTACCACCGCCTCTACTACGTGCCACTTACCACCACCTCTACTACGTGCCACTTACCACCGCCTCTACTACGTGCCACTTACCACCACCTCTACTACGTGCCACTTACCACCGCCTCTACTACGTGCCACTTACCAACGCCTCTACTACGTGCCACTTACCACCGCCTCTACTACGTGCCACTTACCAACGCCTCTACTACGTGCCACTTACCTATTCGTTTGCCTTGTTCGGGTAGAATGTAGACACAGTAGTCGCTTCTGTATATATTTATTGACTGAGATAGCAAGGTATATATCTGCCTAGCCGAGGTCCTTCTACTCTGAGCCTGTGAGGATAACTGAGGCTGCTGGGAGCATCGCTGATGCTCCTCTGTCTGGCATGACGTCAGAGGCCTACTTGCCTGTGATTGGTTACATTTCAACTGACAGAATTTTGAGTATAACACCGCTCGGACACGCTACCAAGTCGACGTCCCTTGTCGACAAGCTCTGGCTAGCTATATAGTTACAATGATACTGAAAGGACCTCGGTGGCATTCAATAATGGCTTACATGTGAAATTTGCATAATAAAACATTGAAAGAAGATCAGGTGTGCGTAATACTAACAACTCGGCATATATGCACCAAAAAAAAATTCATCATAATAGGTGAAAATCATGGTAACAATTCTTTGATTAAACCAGAGTATTAAGAACATGTGTATGTCTACTGATCAGATATGAACAATACAACTCAAGGTATTGCCTAAACAAAATTATTAACATGTGTCAATGGCATGTGCTTGAAAACCATACAAAATTAAACAATTATTACATTAATGGAACAAAGTTCTGACCTAACAACCACAATTGAATTTCAAGATAGATAATGATTTTTTTTTTCTCTTTTTTTTTCTGAAATAATACAATATATTTACAAGACCAATGTACAATATATAATGTGCAATATATTTACAAGCATATACAAGACCTGGATCAAGAAGACTAACATCTGCGTGATAGCAGTCAGGATTCACTGGCCTCAATGTGGTTGCTAGAACAATAATAACTCCTATGACAAGCACTGTAAAAATACAAATGGTAGTAGACTTAACAATGGCATCTAATTTATAACCAAATAAAGTTGAGAAAAACTATACATTATATATAATGGTAATAATAAGACACATGTGGTAGAAATACTGCAAATGAGTTTTTTTTTTTCAAAACAACAGAATAACTGCAGAGTGCATTCAATTATAAATTCTGCGGATATCTACACCTAGCTCATCCAGAGCACTATACAACTCTGGCTCTGACTGAAGGTCCGGAACAGGTGAAACTTCATGCGACAAACTATCATCTTGAGAGATATCCTCGTTAACATCTAGCCAATGGACATGTGGTGAGTGCACGGTTGAAACGAGAGGTCTAGATCTAAGATTATAATTGCTAGTATGGGGTTGCTGAACATCAAGTGGTCTGTCAACCACAGAAGGTGGTGTCCGAGTAGGAGTATCTGTCTGGGTAAGTTCATTGTCATCTTCCTCATCAGTCTCGTCAACAGTCATTTTAGCTAACTTCATGTGGTCTAAATGTTCATTTATGTACTCTCCTGTTAACAAGTTCTTAAGTCTGTATTTGTTACCTTTAATAAGCTCGATTACCTTATATGGACCCAAAAATTTCTTAGTTAACTTGTACATAGGACCAGACCTGTGTTGGTTAAGTATCATTACTACAGATCCAATAGTTATTTTACTGGGTTTAGCTCGTGCATTCCTTGCTAGAGTGAACTCGGCTGTTGCTTTGGACAGTTGTTCTCGTATTTTCTTGAATACTAGTTGCATTTGTCTACGCTTCACTTGAACAAAATCATCTACGTTATATAAGGGAGTAGGAGGTACATTAATCAATTCATTAGGGAGGATCTTATCTGTACCATAAAGAATAGCGTGAGGTGTGTCACCAGTAGAAACATTAATTGAAGAATTTATAGCACACTGAATTAAGGGTATAAAATCATCCCAATTGTTGTTATCAAAATTCAACGTGACTCTCAAGGCATCTAACACTTTCCTGTTAGTACGTTCAGCTAGTCCATTACTTGCCGGATGATAAGGCATGATGCTACATTTTTTTATGTTATATAAATCACACAAGCTAGTTAGAATACTATTACTGAATTCTGGACCATTATCTGAAAGGATTACTTTAGGCATACTATATCTACAAATTATTTGGTCATGGAATGCGCTGGCTATGGTTTCTGCTGTTTTGTTCGGGATAGGAACTAGTTCGCAAAACCGTGAAAAATTATCGACCATTACAAGCAAATGTTTGTTCCCTTTCTCTGTTTCCGCAAAATTTGTCAATAAATCCATCGATATTCGTTCCCAAGGAGCTTTAGTTGCTGGGTACACCTGAATTGGATTAGGCCCTGAAACATGTCCCTTGTGCTGTAAACAAGTTAAACATCTGTCAACATAATGAGCAATCTCCTTAGCCATTTTTGGCCAAAAATATTTCAATCGACCTTGTTGGAGTGTACGATCCTTTCCTGGATGTGCACTTGCAGGAGCATCATGGATAATTTTTAACACAGTTGGTACCAAGACAGCTGGAACAACTAACTGACAACATTTCCTCGGGGCTGTCCCTAGCTTTACTACTCTACACAGTAAATTGTCCAACATAACTAGTTCTTTCAATGGTACTGGCGGTTTATGAATCGGGCGAGTGTCTTGCTTAGTCAAAAATTTAATGACGGGTGCCCATATGGGGTCTTGTCTTTGTTCCGTTTCTACTACTGTAGCATCTAATGCTGGGTAATTTAACTGAATCGCAGCTACGTGTCGAGAAAACGCATCGGCTACAACATTTTGCTTTCCTGGAATATATCCAAATGTGGGATTGAATTCTTGAATTGTGAGCAAATATCTAGCAAACTTTCCAACTGGATTCTTATTTTTGAACAAGGGAATTAATGGTTGGTGATCTGTAAGAACATGAACTGGGTAATTATAAATTGTATCCTTGAAATGTTTAAGTGCCCAGACAACTGCCAAGGCTTCTCGTTCTGTTGCACTATAATTTTTCTCTTCTTTAGATAATGTGCGGCTAGCATAAGCTATTGCGTGATCTCTGTGACCTTCTGTTTGAAGTAATGCAGCACCTAAACCTATGTCACTAGCATCTGTAACCAACGTAAAAGGTTTAGAAAAATCTGGGTACCTAAGGACAGGTGACGAAATCAAGGCTGCTTTGAGTTTTTTGAATGATTGATCCTGGGCCTCTCCCCAAACAAAGGGTTCATCTTTTCTTTGCAACTTGTAAAGCGGGGCGGCTATAATAGAGAATCTAGCAATAAATGAACGATAAAATCCTACAAGACCTGTGAACTGTCTTACGGCTTCTGCGGTACGAGGTGTTGGAAAATCACGGGCAGCGATAATTTTTGATTCATTCAATGTAATACCTGAAGGTGTAACTGTATGACCTAGGAAATTAATCTTTTGCTTTAAAAATGAACATTTTGCAAGCTTTATTTTTAAATTAGCTTCAGCGAGCTTTGCAAGTACTTTCTCAAGGTTCTGGAAATGAGTCTGAACATCTTGCGACATGATTATGAGATCATCAAGGTAAACTAGAAGTGTACTTCCTATCAATCTACGAAATAGATTTGTCATGAGCCGTGAAAAGGTTATTGGACTACTACGCAAACCAAACGGCATTCTTTTGAAATGAAAATGACCATTGGGAGTACTAAAGGCTGTCAATTGTTTACTTTCCTCATCAAGGGGGATTTGCCAGAATCCCTGCAACAAATCTAACGTTGAGAATACTTTGTTTCGACCAATACTTTGCAACAAATCATTTAGAACTGGAAGTGGGAAACGATCAGGTATTGTTACTCTGTTAAGCTTGCGATAATCGATTACAGGTCTCCAAGTCCCATCTCGCTTTGGTACAAGAATCAATGGAGCGTTCCATGGCGAATTACTCGATTCAATTACATCACTCTGTAACATTTCTTCTACAAGTCTATCTGCTTCTGCTCTCTGAGAATGGGGAAGTCGGTAAGCTGGTACATAAATAGGCGTAGTTCCTTGTTCAAGGGGAATTTTATGTGTAATGAGAGGAGTGAGACCTAATTTTTCTCCTGGTAGAGCAACAACAGCTCTATTCTTGTTCAAAATTTTCAAAAGCTGAGCCACAGAGTCAGGAAAATCAGTAGGACTGAGGTGTTGCGCTTGCACCTCTGGCTGAGATCCCTGTTCTCCTGGTGTGAGTGTACAAACAGTATGATCCATGGAGACATCATCCACAACTCGCACCGGTAACGAGTAATGGGCAAAATCTACAACATGGGTACCAGACTGGAGATGGATATCGGCATTACTTGTGTTCGCGATAAAAAGTGAGACAGTACCATCCTGCACTGTGTGCCAGGAGGGTTCAACAAATGTACCATTCACTTTACATGTTTCACTTTCCGCAATCACATCCGACAACTCAGGCACCCCCTGAACCTTAACTCTTATTCTGGTGAGAGAATGAGGGTGTAGCACAGTGTCAGTAGCCATGGAACCACTGACTTCAGAGATGGAAGCTGCCAGGCGAGCGAGACAACGAGAATCCGTTAGGGCGTCCCCTTCCAGAAAGTCCCGATACTCATTCTCCTTAACAACTGCACAACTACTATGCTTCAATCGAGTGCCTGTTTTCTCGGGTATGCTACCACGACAATGATCTGACAAACCTACGCTTGCAAGGCGGGTGTCAACAAAATTAACATAATCTGATTGAAGGTTGAACTCGTGGCCCTGTCGATACATGCTACACAAGGGTATGACATGGTCTTTGATACTTATGTTCCAACGATGGGGAAACAATGCAATATTTTCATCAATCATGGTGTACAGACCTAAGAGAATGTCTCCAGGAAAATGAATAATGTCAACAACTAAACATGTTATAGACAATGTGACATCATTGAACTTGAGTGGGAGGTCAATTTCACCCTGAACTTTTACTTTATTTCCTGAAATACCACTTAGAAAAGGTATGTGTGACTGTTTTAAAATAGTAGGGTGCTTACTCTCAATGTCTCTAAGAGCTGAGGGCTTGACAATATTAATTTTTGCACCTGAGTCAAGAAAAACTTTTAAAACTCTACCATGTACAATGGCTGATACAAGGGGACCATCACTTGAGACTGGACAAGTTACTATTTTTGACTTATGTTGTCTGGGATATCTGTGTCTTGTTTGTGTCAAATTTACTGTGGATCCGTCAACATCTACAACTGGTCTAGAGTCAGTGTCCTCCTCTGTCAAGTGCCCAAATCTATTTTGGGTAGCTACTGAATACACAGGGAGGGCACTAGGATTGGCTAGCTTGAATTGGTTAGCGGATGGCCTTGGGGGTTTCCCGACGACATGGAGTGAACATTCTGAGCTCCAGCATTCTGTGACTGAGCATTATAATTTGAAGTTGCATTATAGCTGGGCTGGGAGTTGTAATTACGAGAGTTCTGATAATGTCTTGGACGCTGTGAGCCTCGCCAAGACTGACCATGGGAGTTACGAGGTGGAGATGTCCTTTGCCTAGCTCTACAATCCGCAGTGTGGTGACCAACTTGTTTATGGTACGTGCAATATGGAAGCCTAGAATGATTAGATTGATGAGGGGGCCGAGAGAATTGTCTAGGAGGTGATGATCTAGGGGCGGACCAACAGTCCCTTGCAAGGTGGTTACTCTTACCACAATGCCAACATGAGGGAGTGGATGGTTGTGGACTATGGCGTTTCGGCATTTTATGAGGCGGCGAATTTGACTGGGGGCTACGAGCATGGGTACGCTTCTGCGACCAAGAGTTTTGAGAATTTGTGGGAGGATGCTGAGAGCTTGTAACTACATTTACAGCATCAGAGGGTGGCAACAGTTGAGCACTTCGGGGAGCTAGTTTATCTGCGGCATTGTTAATAGCCTCAAATACTTCACCAATTTCATGTTTAACACCAAAATTTTGTTGCTCAACGATTGGTTTTGTATGCTCGGGGGCAAAATGCATTAAAGTACCAAATGCTATCATTTTGGCCATAGCCTCAGGGGACAGATTATTGTCTTTATCTAACCAAGTCGAATTATTCATAGCAGAAACTAAGGCATACAGATACTGATCGAGACGGCTAGTAAACGCATTAAACGATTCACCAGGCTGCATGGTGGCATTGGCAATTTTCTTGACTAACCTATATGGGTCAAGGTCTCCTTTATTAACAAAGCGACGGCGAAAGAAATCCTTAAATTCAGGCCAAGACTGGAGGCTAACAATGGCTTTCTCATCAACAACAAAACGTGCATCACCTTTGGTTGTGTCCACGGCTGACCGTGCAATTGCTAAGTATTCGGCATCAGTAGGCTTAGAAAAACGTGCAACTGTTTTCGCTTCAACCTTACTAAACCATGATTCTAATAAACGCGATTCCCCAGCAAAAAGAGGAATAGCCATTTCCTGAGCTGATCTCTGGCCATTGGGACGAGCAACTGTTCCCATTGATTCTGAAGGGGTTTCAACAGTGGTAGGCATTGTCACAGCCGTGGAAGTAATATTTGAACGCAGATTATAATTAAGTGCACCTGGCATCAGAAATAGTATACACAAAAATAAACACAAAAAAATATCAACTTGGCTAAAGTAAAAATGGCAGAAATAAAATTATTAAATTGGGCTAGGCAAGAAAATAATTAAGAACAAGCAAATTGTAAACTAAATTTAGCAATCTTTCATTAAAAAATGACTGGAATTAGATGTATGTAAATTAATTAAACCAGACTAAGCACAGCAATTTAGAATAAAAACTGGGAAATGCAATTGCAAAATTTCATTAAAAAGATTCAACACAACAAGTGGCAATGCAAGAAATATGGATGTAGCACATAAACTGGACACAGGAATGTATATAACTCCTATGGTAAAAGTTTAAAATAAAATGCTTAAAGGATAAATTTCAAGTTAGGTCTGGAGAAATATAAAAAAAAAATTTCTATGTTCTATTGTCTATGGAAATCTCAAAAACAAATTTCTTTTATGCAAAATAAACTGCTAGAACAATTATTTCTTACTTCTCTCACCTTTGAATTCAGTAATGACACTAGTAACAATTAATGAATAATGGAATCATATGCAGGGAATATTGAAATGTCTCAGAGAAACTGTGGGCCTCTGGAGTACTAAACCGGCTCCAATATTTAACAAGTCACTGAATGGTTAATTCACAGGATATTATGGGAATTATTACATAAGTCACTTTTTAACACTTGGCACGTTGTTCTCAACTAGCAATTACTTATCTCAGGGTTGTAATTTATGAGGATCACCAGTAGCCAAAGTAGGAGAAGCGTCGTGAAGATCGGAAGAGGCCCATGTGAGGCGTGTTTACAAACTGGATGCGACGGCAACGCTCCTGGCGGCGGTGGCGTGAGACTCAGGGACCCCACACTGTTCGCGCTAGAAGCACGAAGATAAATTCTGACGACGACAATATTGCGACGATGGAATAACCAGTTGATACTTGCGACGATGGCTGACGACGATTGCAGTAGCTTGCACCCTCACGAAGCTTGATACTGTCAGCTTGGGTGGCGGTGGTGGTGGTGGTGGGTGCACTAGGTGGTTCCCACGTGGTGGCGCGAGGTTCAAAAATGGCTGGCGCGGGAAGCTTCCTTCCTCCTCACTGATGAGTGCCCGTTCTCACAGGAAAATATTGATCCTTACTTCTGAAACGTTGGCCTGGAGTAGTGGTTGATGGCAGGACCCCGGTCTGGCACAATATTTGATGCGTGGGTGGCAGGATGGCGGCTTATGGCGGTGGCGGTGGCGGCGGTTTTGGCTGGAACACGAGGCGATGCTGGGTACTTGAACTTTTGCTTCCAGAAAAAAATTTCTGGATCCCACTGCTGCTACCAGTATTCGTTTGCCTTGTTCGGGTAGAATGTAGACACAGTAGTCGCTTCTGTATATATTTATTGACTGAGATAGCAAGGTATATATCTGCCTAGCCGAGGTCCTTCTACTCTGAGCCTGTGAGGATAACTGAGGCTGCTGGGAGCATCGCTGATGCTCCTCTGTCTGGCATGACGTCAGAGGCCTACTTGCCTGTGATTGGTTACATTTCAACTGACAGAATTTTGAGTATAACATACCACCACCTCTACTACGTGCCACTTACCACCACCTCTACTACGTGCCACTTACCACCGCCTCTACTACGTGCCACTTACCACCGCCTCTACTACGTGCCACTTACCACCGCCTCTACTACATGCCACTTACCACTGCCTCTACTACGTGCCACTTACCACCACCTCTACTACGTGCCACTTACCACCGCCTCTACTACGTGCCACTTACCAACGCCTCTACTACGTGCCACTTACCAACGCCTCTACTACGTGCCACTTACCAACGCCTCTACTACGTGCCACTTACCAACGCCTCTACTACGTGCCACTTACCAACGCCTCTACTACGTACCACTTACCAACGCCTCTACTACGTGCCACTTACCACCGCCTCTACTACGTACCACTTACCAACGCCTCTACTACGTGCCACTTACCAACGCCTCTACGTAACTTGGTAAAATTCCTTATAACAACTATATTTATACCTCAATATGTATAATCAATCCCAATTATGCTAAAAAATAGAATTCTAACATAATATTTCATATATCCTATCATATATCATATATCATATCATATATTTCATATATGTCAGTAACACCAGCACCATCTGTAACACTAGGGTCAGTAACACCAGCACCAACTGTAACACTGGGGTCAGTAACACCAGCACCATCTGTAACACTAGGGTCAGTAACACCAGCACCAACTGTAACACTGGGGTCAGTAACGCCAGCACCAACTGTAACACTGGGATCAGTAACACCAGCACCAACTGTAACACTGGGGTCAGTAACACCAACTGTAACACTGTTGTCAGTAACACTAACTGTAACACTGGGGTCAGTAACATCAACTGTAACACTGTTGTCAGTAACACTAACTGTAACACTGGGGTCAGTAACATCAACTGTAACACTGGGGTCAGTAACACCAACTGTTACACTGGGGTCAGTAACACCAACTGTAACACTGGGGTCAGTAACACCAACTGTAACACTGGTCAGTAACACCAACTGTAACACTGGTCAGTAACACGTACTGTAACACCGGGGTCAGTAACACCAGCACCAACTGTAACACTGGGGTCAGTAACACCAACTGTAACACTGGGGTCGGTAACACCAACTGTAACACTGGGGTCAGTAACACCAGCACCAACTGTAACACTGGTCAGTAACACCAACTGTAACACTGGGGTCAGTAACACCAACTGTAACACTGGGATCAGTAACACCAGCTACCAACTTTAACACTGGGGTCAGTAACACCAACTGTAACACTGGGATCAGTAACACCAGCACCAACTGTAACACTGGGGTCAGTAAAACCAACTGTAACACTGGGGTCAGTAATACCAGCACTATCTGTAACACTGGGGTCAGTAACACCAACTGTAACATTGGGGTCAGTAACACCAACTGTAACACTGGGATCAGTAACACCAGCACCAACTGTAACACTGGGGTCAGTAACACCAACTGTAACACGGGGTCAGTAACACCAACTGTAACACTGGGGTCAGTAACACCAGCACCAACTGTAACACTGGTCAGTAACACCAACTGTAACACTGTGGTCAGTAACACCAGCACCATCTGTAATACTGGGGTCAGTAACACCAACTGTAACACTGGGGTCAGTAATACCAGCACTATCTGTAACACTGGGGTCAGTAACACCAACTGTAACACTGGGGTCAGTAACACGAACTATAACACTGCGGTCAGTAACACCAGCGCCATCTGTAACACTGGGGTCAGTAACATCAACTGTAACACTGGGATCAGTAACACCAACTGTGACACTGGGGTCAGTAACACCAACCGTATCACTGGGGTCAGTAACACCAACTGTAACACTGGGGTCAGTAACACCAACTGTAACACTGGGGTCAGTAACATTAGCACCATCTGTAACACTGGGGTCAGTAACACCAACTGTAACACTGGGGTCAGTAACACCAACTGTAACACTGCGGTCAGTAACACCAACTGTAACACTGGGGTCAGTAACACCAACTGTAACACTGTGGTCAGTAACACCGGCACCATCTGTAACACTGGCGTCAGTTACACCAACTGTAACACTGGGGTCAGTAACACCAACTGTAACACTGGGGTCAGTAACACCAACTGTAACACTGGGGTCAGTAACACCAACTGTAACACTGGGGTCAGTAACACCAACTGTAACACTGGGGTCAGTAACACCAGCACCAACTGTTACCCTGAGTCACTCCACCGAGTCTTTCATTTTATTCAACTTCATTTAAGTATTTTTTATTAATAATTTTCTGTATATTCATGAATTTGATCACGGTTGTGTTTACGTGTTCAAGGCTGCCTCTGACCTGGCTCTAACTACACAGTAACTACGGGGCCTCGTAGCCTGGTGGATAGCGCGCAGGATTCGTAATTCTGTGGGGCGGGTTCGATTCCCGCACGAGGCAGAAACAAATGGGCAAAGTTTCTTTCACCCTGAATGCCCCTGTTACCTAGCAGTAAATAGGTACCTGGGAGTTAGTCCGCTGTCACTGGCAGCTTTCTGGGGGGAGTGTGTGTGTGTGTGGTGTGGGGAAAAAAAAAAGTAGTTAGTAAACAGTTGATTGACAGTTGAGAGGCGGGCCGAAAGAGCAAAGCTCAACCCCCGCAAAAACACAACTAGTAAACACAGTTGGCGGTGAACACTCGCGGGCGAGGGTCGTGTCCCGTCCCGTCTTGTGGAAGGTCATCCTTTCGTCATTGAATAATAATAATCTTACATCAATTATTGCTTGAGTGTACAAGCATGGACAGCTACACCCAGAAAATATATTGTTCTATTAGACGACACATGAAAAAGGCAACAATCTAGCCAGAACTTTCACAGGCTTATAAATATATGTACTAAACTAGCCCCTATGATTACGTATATTTGGTCAAGGATTGTTCATTTATGTCTTCGATTGCATAATTAAGCCTAAGCAGATTAGGTTTGGTATGCCAATAGTAATTTTTTTTTTAATTATTTTGGGTACAAGAGTCAATTTATGTACGTTTGGCCAATAGTTTCTGTAAGTACTATTAATTTTGGAGGATTGTGTTCAATAGTTCATGTTGTGTACTCGTGGAGTGTAATCAACGCTCACAATTGTACCGTGTACCGAGCTGGACTCCTGGCGACTCCTGGGCAGGGATCACGTGGGATAGAAGGCAGTAGTTATCTCCCAGCAAGATTTTGTAAGTCTCGGCGTACATGAACTAACACAGAGACAAGGCTGAGAAGGAGGAACATTTCTGAAAACTGATTAGCAAGGAAGAAAAAGAGACGAAGAACAGATGGGATGTTGTAAAGTGCTGAAAGTAATGTATATATTTTTATGAATTTTAGAACAACAAGCAGGCAACAAGGAGCTCAGGCACGTGAAGGGAGCATGATGTCCAGCGGCGGAGAGACAGCTCTTCCTTAGTTCATGTACACTGACACTCTCTTCCTTAGTTCATGTACACTGAGACTTCTCTTCCTTAGTTCATGTACACTGAGACTTCTCTTCCTTAGTTCATGTACACTGAGACTTCTCTTCCTTAGTTCATGTACACTGAGACTTCTCTTCCTTAGTTCATGTACACTGAGACTTCTCTTCCTTAGTTCATGTACACTGAGACTTCTCTTCCTTAGTTCATGTACACTGAGACTTCTCTTCCTTAGTTCATGTACACTGAGACTTCTCTTCCTTAGTTCATGTACACTGTGACTTCTCTTCCTTAGTTCATGTACACTGAGACTTCTCTCCCTTAGTTCATGTACACTGTGACTTCTCTTCCTTAGTTCATGTACACTGTGACTTCTCTTCCTTAGTTCATGTACACTGTGACTTCTCTTCCTTAGTTCATGTACACTGTGACTTCTCTTCCTTAGTTCATGTACACTGTGACTTCTCTTCCTTAGTTCATGTACACTGAGACTCTCTTCCTTAGTTCATGTACACTGAGATTCTCTTCCTTAGTTCATGTACACTGAGACTCTCTTCCTTATTCATGTACACTGAGACTTCTCTTCCTTAGTTCATGTACACTGAGACTCTCTTCCTTAGTTCATGTACACTGAGACTTCTCTTCCTTAGTTCATGTACACTGAGACTCTCTTCCTTATTCATGTACACTGAGACTTCTCTTCCTTAGTTCATGTACACTGAGACTCTCTTCCTTAGTTCATGTACACTGAGACTCTCTTCCTTATTCATGTACACTGAGACTTCTCTTCCTTAGTTCATGTACACTGAGACTCTCTTCCTTAGTTCATGTACACTGAGACTCTCTTCCTTAGTTCATGTACACTGAGACTCTCTTCCTTAGTTCATGTACAGTGAGACTCTCTTCCTTAGTTCATGTACACTGAGACTCTCTTCCTTAGCTCATGTTCACTGAGACTTCTCTTCCTTAGCTCATGTACTGAGACATTTCTCCCTTAACTCATGTACACTGAGATATTTCTTCCTTAGCTCATGTACACTGAGACTTCTCTTCCTTAGCTCATGTACACTGAGATATTTCTCCCTTAGCTCATGTACACTGAGCCAGTGTACATGAGTTAGTGAGGAACAGTATCAGCGAAGGAAGAGATCATCGTTTAGCCACTAATTAAGAACATTGGAAGAACTGATGTACACTAAACGTATTAGTTTCCTCTATGTTATTGGTCCAACGATCCCAAGTCTCTCATGTTACCATATTAATATGTTCCATAAATCAACATCCATATTTCCGAACCGTTTGTTTTATGGATCTTATTTAATTTACGTGAATATTAATGTCGTGTTAAATGTGGTGTTTAAAACATTAATATCACATTTGTTAAACCCTTTTATCCATGTGTTCAATCCGGCCGTGTTACCTCTTCAACTGGTTTATCCTCTCTGAGAGTGGCCGGAGCGGCAACGGTCTCGCTACCTGTACGTTTAGTGTTCCGTTCCCGAGGGCTAAAGTGTTAGGCAGAGTTCCTTCATTCATACTTCTCCTTTCATCCCTTCCATGTGTTATACAGTCATACTCACAGTGTTCTCTCAGGACCAGCACCAACACGCTACCTCTCTTCACATGAGAGGTTTCTAATTCCCAAAATTGCTTTTGTCTTTTAACAGTGCGGTGACTCTAACCGACAAGATGATCAACATGGTATTAAGGAAGAGGTAAAGCCGAGGAATATTTTATTGCTAACTCTCCTACTTATCAAGCCAAGCATCATTAGTTTCATTGAGCGAAACATTGATTTCTAATATTGAGGTCCCTAGTAACTATGACTCCCAGATCTGCGTCACATTCCCATTAGACAAATTCAACATTGTCCAGCTGATAGCTGGAAGCTTATATAATCGCTTAGCCAAGAGTTGAGGTTCATTATGTGTAAACGGTCTTAAATATTTTTATGAAATTGTTATTTAGTTGTCCATAAAAAACATTGAGTTATTTATTGATCAGAGACTTTTAACAAATATTGCATAAGTGTGTAATTAGCAGTTAGAACATGGTGATTGCCAAAGAGTAGCAACCATTTAACATTTGCTTTAAGTTGCTTTTTTGGATTACTAAATACAGGAGAGCGGAGGTTATAGTTATGACATTTAAAAGATTTGCATTTAATAGGGAAATGGCGTACCACCTCAGACTGGAAGAAGAACACCCGTAGCCACGGAAAAATATACAGACAACGCATTAGAGATTTTTTAGTTCCGTCCAATGCACTTTCTATGTTAGTTTGTCCTACAATCCCATTCTCTTTGTGTGTTTCTTTATTTTGTTTTTGTGTAATGATTTAAAAAAAATGCTCCCAGAGAGCAATAGCTCACTGGAACTTTAAATTATTTGTGCGACCGAAATATTCACAGATGGAAACTACTTCGTTGCATATGTTGCATAGATTAATTAATAATGAAAAGATAGTCACAGTTGTCCTGAGGGGAGCTCCATAGCAACAGGGCCTCAGTTGTCCTGAGGGAAACTATAGCTACAGGGCGACAGTTGTCCTGAGGGAAACTATAGCTACAGGGCCACAGTTGTCCTGAGGGAAACTATAGCTACAGGGCCTCAGTTGTCCAGAGGGAAACTATAGCTACAGGGCCTCAGTTGTCCTGAGGGAAACTATAGCTACAGGGCCACAGTTGTCCTGAGGGAAACTATAGCTACAGGGCCACAGTTGTCCTGAGGGAAACTATAGCTACAGGGCCACAGTTGTCCTGAGGGAAACTATAGCTACAGGGCCACAGTTGTCCTGAGGGAAACTATAGCTACAGGGCCTCAGTTGTCCTGAGGGAAACTATAGCTACAGGGCCACAGTTGTCCTGAGGGAAACTATAGCTACAGGGCCACAGTTGTCCTGAGGGAAACTATAGCTACAGGGCAACAGTTGTCCTGAGGTAACTATAGCTACAGGGCCACAGTTGTCCTGAGGGAAACTATAGCTACAGGGCCACAGTTGTCCTGAGGGAAACTATAGCTACAGGGCCTCAGTTGTCCTGAGGGAAACTATAGCTACAGGGCCACAGTTGTCCTGAGGGAAACTATAGCTACAGGGCCACAGTTCTCCTGAGGGAAACTAGCTACAGGGCCACAGTTGTCCTGAGGGAAACTATAGCTACAGGGCCACAGTTGTCCTGAGGGAAACTATAGCTACAGGGCCACAGTTGTCCTGAGGGAAACTATAGCTACAGGGCCACAGTTGTCCTGAGGGAAACTATAGCTACAGGGCCTCAGTTGTCCTGAGGGAAACTATAGCTACAGGGCCACAGTTGTCCAGAGGGAAACTATAGCTACAGGGCCACAGTTGTCCTGAGGGAAACTATAGCTACAGGGCCACAGTTGTCCTGAGGGAAACTATAGCTACAGGGCCTCAGTTGTCCTGAGGGAAACTATAGCTACAGGGCCACAGTTGTCCTGAGGGAAACTATAGCTACAGGGCCACAGTTGTCCTGAGGGAAACTATAGCTACAGGGTGTTATGGCCCTATTGGGTCGCAACTGGGGTTCTTCTCTGATGTTATTAGAGTTTGGGTATCCGGCCCCAAGTTAGTAGTGGCTTTCAAGGGGTGTGTTCCGTAACGCAAGTAAATTAAAAGGGGAAGGGATACAAATACACAAAATTAAATATATATTGCTACCACCACCATAAATAAATATATCACAGTCACCTGCGAGGTTGCTATTACAACACTTCTTATTTACAATAACTCGTCTTCCTCCGAAGACACGGGATGCTCCACGGTGCTCATGATGAGTAGCCCTGGTCCTCTTCTCGTGGCCTCACGATGAATCCTTAGATTCTCTAGGCGAGTCTACCCCGGCCAGCCAAATCACAGTCCCACTGGGTGCACCGTCGTGGAGGCCTTCAACCACAAATCCGGCCTGTAGCTGGCAGGTTCCAATCAGCTACGCTGCGTAGGCCACTCCACGACCGATACTAAGGTTGCGAGCCCTAGGCAGAAGCCTCGTGTGATTCCACAGATCACTCTCCTCACCACAACACCCCAGTGGCTAGTCTTCTCCACCAGTCAGCCCCGGGTACGACAATTCCTCAACTGCCACGTCACAGGCAGGCTAATACAACAGTGTTCATCCGGGGGGTGACTCACAGCTTCTACAGCAAACACTTGGAGAGACTCTGGCTGCCTCGGGTAGACTCCCACATCGTCCAATACAGCAGTCCCAGGTCGACTCTGTAATCAGACACGTCATCAGTACTAGTTACACTCTAGGGCACCTCACTTACCGGCTTAAACACAAACGTCCACCTATCCACTCCATAGATGGCGTTGCTGTCTAAGCGCCACCTCACCAGAGGTCAGCAGCGGCTACATTACTAGCTGATCAAGACGGGAAACCAGCCCCTGTGGCCGGTATATCCTGTCCTCACTAGATGGCGTCGTCCATTTGGAGGGGGTTTCGGGAGCCGACTCACAGATGGCGTGGTCGTCACAGCTCCGTGTTACGACGCTGGGCTCGGGTCCGTAACACAGGGCGACAGTTGTCCCGAGGGAAACTATAGCTACAGGGCCACAGTTGTCCAGAGGGAAACTATAGCTACAGGGCCACAGTTGTCCAGAGGGAAACTATAGCTACAGGGCCACAGTTGTCCTGAGGGAAACTATAGCTACAGGGCCACAGTTGTCCAGAGGGAAACTATAGCTACAGGGCCTCAGTTGTCCTGAGGGAAACTATAGCTACAGGGCCACAGTTGTCCAGAGGGAAACTATAGCTACAGGGCCACAGTTGTCCTGAGGGAAACTATAGCTACAGGGCCACAGTTGTCCTGAGGGAAACTATAGCTACAGGGCCACAGTTGTCCAGAGGGAAACTATAGCTACAGGGCCACAGTTGTCCAGAGGGAAACTATAGCTACAGGGCCACAGTTGTCCTGAGGGAAACTATAGCTACAGGGCCACAGTTGTCCAGAGGGAAACTATAGCTACAGGGCCACAGTTGTCCTGAGGGAAACTATAGCTACAGGGCCACAGTTGTCCTGAGGGAAACTATAGCTACAGTGCCACAGTTGTCCTGAGGGAAGTTTTAACAAAATATCGGATTCGATATTTGGTGATCACCACCACAACAAAGCCGACAGGTGACACCACCACATAAGGGGGGCAATAATTCTCTTGTTAAGGGGCCACACTTCTCGGGTTAAGGGGCCACACTTCCCGTGTTAAGGGGCCACTTCCCGTGTTAAGGGGCCACACTTCCCGTGTTAACCCGAGAAGTGTGGCCCCTTAAGGGGGGCCACACTTCTCGTATTAAAGGGCCACACTTCTCGTGTTACTGGGCCACACTTCTCGTGTTAAGGGGCCACACTTCTCGTGTTACTAGGCCACACTTCTCGTGTTAAAGGGCCACACTTCTCGTGTTAAAGGGCCACACTTCTCGTGTTACTGGGCCACACTTCTCGTGTTAAAGGGCCACACTTCTCGTGTTAAAGGGCCACACTTCTCGTGTTACTGGGCCACACTTCTCGTGTTAAAGGGCCACACTTCTCGTGTTACTGGGCCACACTTCTCGTGTTAAAGGGCCACACTTCTCGTGTTATGGGGCCACACTTCCCGTCTTAAGGGGCCACACTTCTCGTGTTAAAGGGCCACACTTCTCGTGTTACGGGGCCACACTTCTCGCTCCGTCAGGCACCCAGCTAAAGTGACTGTAGTGACCTCGCTCAGTGTGGTGTGACTTACCGGAGCAGCCAGGGGTAATCAACGCACTTGAGACATTCAAAGTGTTCCCACTTTTAAAAATGTTAATTTTCACCTCAGCTGGGACCTGGAATATTTTAACTTAAGCTATAATCATGTGAGAAGTTAAGCCAATTCCACGACAACTGCCTCACTAATTGACTTACAGTTTTAATTACCAAGAAAGTTTTTCTCTAGGTGAGTGTAATGTACTTAAATATCACTTGACTTTACATTATGTTGTGATAAGTTGATCTCAAAATATATATCTTGCAAATATTTTTTTAGTTTAATGTAATTAATTTGTGATAATCTAAGTATTATAACTTTTTCTTGCAAGTTACAATGACGCAAATGTCCATTAATATTGGCTTTAATAAACTTTTAAGAGTGCAAGACATTCCAGCGGCGGCGCACATCGCCATTCTTCCTTAGTCAGTGTTTATCTGTATCTATGAAAGCGGATGTCTGTCTGTCTGTTTGTCCTAAGTTGGAGTTCCAACTTTACAAGGCGACTGTCTCTGGGGGGGAGGGAGGGGGGAGGTGTCAGCCCTCATGCACACATTGAAAACAGTTCGATGGAAATGAAATGCTTGGCCCTGAGTCCATAGAATTTTAGCATTGGGAATTCAGATGTTGACATGAAAAATGTTTGTTCTCATGACAGATTTCAATTCCACGTGCACCCAACACTAAAATATTACAATCTTATGGTTACAGTGATGAAGATAGTGTGTAATGGAGATGGTTAAACTTATGAAGAGTTTTTGTACTGAAGATAATTCTAGTAATGAAGACCGAGTATAGTGTAGATGATGACATTAAGAACGTCGTGTATAGTGAAGATGCTGCACACGTTTTTCACCCGAGCACTGCAGGGTACCACATCAATGTGTGTGTGTAATTGTACATATATATACATACATATATATAAATGGTGTATTTATTTAGATATGCAGCAGGGTTTTCATTTAGATGTGTACTTGAAAATGATTGCATATTCCATGTTGATTATTTTCATGTTTAAGGCTTCAGTCCCTCTCAGTAGTGTTCGTGCATCTTAGTTTAATTGGAAGAGAATTTCTCCAAATGTCATATTTGTTCGATGTTGATTAAAAGAAAAATTAACTATAGAATGTATTAATTAAAGAATGTATTACATTTATTACAAATTTACAGAGCGTTCGAACCTACAAGGTTCATTCTCAAGTGATGGGACAGGATTGATTGATGATTAAAGTAGATTAAGCCACGACAAGGCTTTTTATGCCGAAAATATGCAAATTACTGAAAACGGCGATGGGTCAAACTTTGCCCAACCCCCCCCCCCCCTCAGTTTTCAAAATATCGCAAATATCGCAAATCTGACTCAAGAGCGTTATTTTGAAGCCGAATTCTGACTTCACATATTTGCAGATTGAAATTATAACTTTTATACCGAATATGTGCCAATTGTCTATCCCAAACCCCACTGCAGTTTACAAAATATCGCAAATCTGACTCCTTAGCGTTATTTTGAACTCGAATTCTGAATCTCTGCACATATTTGCAGTTTGAAACTACGACTTTTTTTATACCGAAAATATGCCAATTACTGAAAACGGCGATGGGTTACATGTCCCCCCCCCACCTCCCCCTGCAGTTTTCAAATATTGCAAATATTGCAAATCTGACTCATGAGCGTTATTTTGAGGCCGAATTCTGACTCGCTGCATATATTTGCAGATTGAAAATGGAATATTTTATACCGAAAATATGTCAATTACTTTAAACGGCGAAGTGTCACATTTTGCTCAACCCCCCCTGTAGTTTTCAAAATATTACTAATTTCGCAAATCTGAATCATGAGCGTTATTTTGGTGGCAAATTCTGGCTCACTGCACATATTTGCAGTTTGAAATTATAAATTTTTACACCAAGTATATGCCAATTACTGAAAACGCGATGAATCAAATTTTGCCCAAACTTCTCTGCAGCTTTCAGAATATTGCATATTTCGCAAATCTGACTCCTGATCGTTATTTTGAAGCCGAATTGTGGCTCACTGCACATATTTGCAGTATGAAATTAAAACTTTTTATGCCGAAAATATGCAAATTACTGAAAACGGCGATGGGTCAAACTTTGCCCAAACCCCCCTGCAGTTTTCAACATATCTCAAATATCGCAAATCTGACTCCTGATCATTTCTTCGCGGGGCTCTGTCAGCTATTCTCTTGCCGCTAAAACGCGCTAAAACTCTGACGCCTTACCTTGGCACTTTTTCCCCTGCCCTACTTGACCCTCGTCACTCTCAGGACTTCATAGAAAGACTGCGCCTGCAACCCTCTTGTAAGATGCTTAGTCTTGATGTCGACTCTCTGTTTACTAATGTTCCCCTCTATGACGTTCTCTCTTTCCTTAGACAGAAGGCGACTGAGGGCCTTCTTCCTCTCCCGCTTCCCACTGACGTTTTCCTCGAACTCATCAGAATCTGTGTTGACTCTAACTTTTTCTCTTTCAACGGTAAATATTACACTCAAACTTTCGGTGTCGCTATGGGTTCCCTGTTACGGCCCTATTGGGTCGCAACTGGGGTTCTTCTCTGATGTTATTAGAGTTTGGGTATCTGGCCCCAAGTTAGTAGTGGCTTTCAAGGGGTGTGTTCCGTGACACAAGTAAATTAAAAGGGGAAGGGATACAAATTCACTGGTTTATGTATATATATTAACCACCACCATAAATAAATATCTCACAGTCACTCGCTGGGACTATAACTACACTTATATACAATAACTTGTCTTCCTCCGAAGACACAGGATGCTCTATGGTGGTCAAGATGAGTAGCCCTGGTTCTCTTCTCGTGGCCTCACGATGAATCCTTTGATTCTCTAGGCGAATCTACCCTGGCCACAGGCCAGCCAAATCACAGTCCCACTGGGTGCACTGTCGTGGAGGCCTTCAACCACAAATCCAGCCTGTAGCTGGCAGGTTCCAATCAACTCCGCTGCGTAGGCCACTCCACGACCGATACTAGGGTTGCGAACCCTAGGCAGGAGCCTCGTGTGATCCTGCTGATCACTCTCCTCTCTATAGCACCACAGTGGCTAGTCTCTTCCACCAGTCAACCCCCGGGTACGACAAATCCTCAACTCTGCCACGTCACAGGCGGGCTAACACTCTCAGCAGTGTTCGTCTGGGAGCAACTCACAGCTTCTGCAGCAAACACGTGGAGAGACTTTGGCTGTCTTGGGTAGACTGCCCATCGTCCAATCCAGCAGTCCCAGGTCGACTCTGTAATCAGACACGTCATCAGTACTAGGGACACCCTAGGGCACCTCACTTACAGGCTTAGACACAAACGCCCACCTATCCACTCCATAGATGGCGTTGCTGTCTAAGCGTCACCTCACCAGAGGTCAGCAGCGGCTATGTTACGAGCTGATCAAGACGGGAAACCAGCCCCTGTGGCCGGTATATCCTGTCCTCACTAGATGGCGCTGTCCATTTGGAGGGGGTTTCGGGAGCTGACCCACAGATGGCGTGGTCGTCACAGCTCCGTGCTACGACGCTGGGTTTGGGTCCGTAACATTCCCCTCTCTCTCCTTTTCTTGCTAATTTCTACATGGAATACTTCGAAACTGTTCTTCTTCCTTCTATTGATACTCGTCCCTCTCTCTGGCTTCGCTATGTTGATGACATTTTTGCTTTATGGCCTCATGACCTTAATCTTTTCCAGCCTTTCCTCGCCTCTCTTAACAATCTGGCTCCATCTATCCATTTCAAAGTTGAGTGGGAAACTAATTCCCTCCTTCCTTTTCTTGACGTTCATGTCCTCGTCTCTCTCTTCCTCAGCGCTCTACGCCTCAGCGACCCTAAGTTTCTTCATTCTTAAATTGCCTTTATCTACAAATCATTCTCTCGCCTTGGTTACCCTTTGCATCTCATCAACTGTGCCTACTCTCTAGCTAAACGAAATTTCTTTCATTCTAAACCTGCTTCCAACACTAGTAGCACTGTACTACGCCTTCCCTTCATATCTGAACTCAAAACGTTTAACAATACCTTTCGTCCTCTTGACATAAAGCTCGCCTTTCGACAAACTAACACACTTCGTAACAATCTAGTTCACACTGCTCCTCCTGCTTCTAATGCTGCTGGTGTCTACTCTATTTCCTGTTCGTCTTGTCCTCTCCAATACTTTGGCGAAACTGGCCGTACACTGAATGACAGACTTAAAGAACACAAAAGAAATGTTAAGTCTACAGACACAAACAATGCTCTCTTCTGTCATGTTAGGGACTCTAATCATTCGAATGATTGATCTTCCTCCAAAATAATCTTTCCTGCCTCTACTCTAAACAGACGCCGTCCTGATGAATCGGCTCAACCGATTCCTACCCAAATCGACAGAACCTACCTAACATGAACTTGAGTCCTGGCTTTGTTGCTGTTGACTCTTCCTTTTCACAGAATATACTCAAATGTTCTATTCTTTCTAACAAACGTGACCCAACATAAGCTTACCCTTCCATTTATCTTTCTTTCTCTTTCCTTTTTCTTTTTCTGTCCATTGTTTTCTCTTACGTTCCCTTGCTTTCCTCTTCTTATTCCTATTACTATACCCTTCTCATTGGGTGGTTATAAATAGGAGCTGCCTCGTATGGTCCAATGGGCCTTTTGCAGTTCTTATTCCTACTACTGTCCCCTCTACTACACCTTACCTCTCGTACCTTTTGCCTTGTTCCTCACTTCTCTCTTGCCTATTTATTGCCTTCATCTCCTTCCCTCATCAGTTACAAAGCCCCGCTCCTGTGCCAGGTAAGTCCACTACGGGCTCACCATAGCCCGTGCTACTTGCCCCGCTCCTGTGCCAGGTAAGTCCACTACTGGCTCACCATAGCCCGTGCTACTTGCCCCGCTCCTGTGCCAGGTAAGTCCACTACGGGCTCACCATAGCCCGTGCTACTTGCCCCGCTCCTGTGCCAGGTAAGTTACGGGTTCACCATAGCCCGTGCTACTTGCCCCGCTCCTGTGCCAGGTAAGTTACGGGCTCACCATAGCCCGTGCTACTTGCCCCGCTCCTGTGCCAGGTAAGCTATGGGCTCAACACAGCCCGTGCTACTTGCCCCGCTCCTGTGCCAGGTAAGTTACGGGTTCACCATAGCCCGTGCTACTTGCCCCGCTCCTGTGCCAGGTAAGTTACGGGCTCACCATAGCCCGTGCTACTTGCCCCGCTCCTGTGCCAGGTAAGCTATGGGCTCAACACAGCCCATGCTACTTGCCCCGCTCCTGTGCCAGGTAAGTTACGGGTTCACCATAGCCCGTGCTACTTGCCCCGCTCCTGTGCCAGGTAAGTTACGGGCTCACCATAGCCCGTGCTACTTGCCCCGCTCCTGTGCCAGGTAAGCTACGGGCTCACCATAGCCCGTGCTACTTGCCCCGCTCCTGTGCCAGGTAAGTTACGGGTTCACCATAGCCCGTGCTACTTGCCCCGCTCCTGTGCCAGGTAAGTTACGGGCTCACCATAGCCCGTGCTACTTGCCCCGCTCCTGTGCCAGGTAAGCTATGGGCTCAACACAGCCCGTGCTACTTGCCCCGCTCCTGTGCAAGGTAAGCTACGGGCTCATCACAGCCCATGCTACTTGGAACTTGTTTCGAGTAGCTGAATCTATAAAAACAACAATAACTTCCCTCATGACAATCGACTTGAGAATGGTCCAGGACGGACCGAAACGTCGTCGTCCCTTCACCTTCTAGTGTGTGGTCTGGTCAACATACTTCAGCAACGTTATTGTGTCTCATCGTCTGACTCCTGAGTGTTATTTTTTAGCCGAATTCTGGCTCACTTAAAGCTGTGTATGGAGTCAGCCTCCACCACATCACTGCCTAATGCATTCCATTTGTCTACTACTCTGACACTCAAAAAATTCTTTCTAACGTCTCTATGGCTCATTTGGGCACGCAATGTCCATCTGTGTCCCCCTAGTGCATGTGCCCCTTGTGGTAAATGGCCTGTCTTTATCTACCGTATCAATTCCTCTGAGAATCTTGTATGTGGTGATTATATCACCTCTAATTCTTCTGTCTCCCAGTGACGTGAGGTTTAATTCCCGTAGTCTCTCCTCGTAGCTCATACCCCTCAGTTCGGGTACTAGTCTGGTGGCAAACCTTTGAACCTTTTTCAATTTAGTCTTATGCTTGACTAGATATGGACTCCATGCTGGAGCCGCATACTCCAGGATTGGTCTGACAAATGTGTTATACAAAGTTCTGAAAGACTCCATACACAAGTTTCTAAAGGCTGTTCTTATGTTAGCCAACCTGGCATATGCCGCTGATGTTATCCTCTTGATATGAGCTTCAGGGGACAGATCTGGCGTGATATCAACCTCAGGTCTTTCTCTCTCTCAGACTTTTGAAGGATTTCATCTCCCAAATGATACCTTGTATCTGGTCTCCTGCTCACTACACCTATCTTCATTACATTGCATTTGCTTGGGTTAAACTCTAACAACCATTTGTTCGACCATTCCAGCAGCTTGTCCAGGTCTTCTTGAAGCCTCAAGCTGTTCTCCTCTGTCTTAATCCTTCTCATAATTTTAGCGTCGTCAGCAAACATTGAGAGGAATGAGTCTAAGTCGTCTGGGAGATCATTTATGTATATCAGAAACAGGATAGGTGACTCCACTGGTGACTTCATACCAATCTGAGGTCTCACCTCTCACTGTAACTCTCTGCTTCCTATTGCTTAGGTACTCCCTTATCCACTGGAGCGCCCTACCAGTTACTCCTGCCTGTTTCTCCAGCTTATGCGTCAGCCTTTTATTGGAGTACTGTATCAAAGGCTTTCCGACAATCCCCAAAAATACAGTCCCCCCATTTTTCTCTTTCTTGCTGTATTTTTGTCACCTGATCGTAGAATTCTATTAATCCTGTAAGGCAAGATTTACCCTCCTTGAACCCATGTTGACTGGTTGTCACGAAGTCCCTTCTCTCTAGATGTGTTACTAGGTTTTTTTCTCACGATCTTCTCCATCACCTTGCATGGTATACAAGTCAAGGACACTGGCCTGCAGTTCAATGCCTCTTGTCTGTCACCCTTTTTGTATATTGGGACTACATTAGTAGTCTTCCATATTTCTGGTAGGTCTCCCGTCTCCAGTGACCTACTATACACTATGGAGAGTGGCAAGTAGAGCGCACCTGCATACTCTTTCAATACCCATGGTGAGACTCCGTCCGGGCTAACAGCCTTTCTCTCGTCCAGATAAAACATATGCCTCTTGACTCATCTCTAGTAATTTCGAACCCTTCCAAGGCCGCCTGGTTTACTGCCACCTCTCCTTGCGCAGTGACCTCTCCTCATTCTATTGTGAAGACCTCCTGGAACTTCTGGTTGAGTCCCTCACACACTTCTTAATCATTGTCTGTATACCTGTCCTCACCCGTTCTAAGTTTCATCACCTGTTCCTTCACTGTTGATTTCCTACTGATGTGACTGTGTAGTAGATTTGTTTCGGTCTTGGCTTTATTAGCTATATCATTTTCATATTTTTTCTCAGCTTCTCTTCTCACACTAACATACTCGTTCCTGGTTCACTGGTATCTCTCTCTACTGTCTGATGTTCTGTTATTTCGAAAGTTCTTCCAGTGTAGTGGCCCCAATCAGCGTGTGGCTGAGGTTCTCTGCCAGCACTTAGCTGCAGTGGTTGTAGGCAGAGAGAGGCACCTCATAAGACTGCTGGTAGGCTAGCCCACGGCAAAGGTAGACTCGCCAGTGTTTCCCAGTACTGTGGCCGGTAAGGTCGGGAACGGTACTGTGTGTCGGGAAAACACGAAGATCGTCGAAGGCTGCATTGTGTTAGCATCGTGGAGTGCTTAGTGTCCTATATGAGAGCGACACCTGTATATACATTTACGTGAAGAATTATTTAATTTTTATGTTTCAATTTAAGGTGATGGGAATATATTGATAAAGGGATCAGTGTTGTGTTCATTCCCCCCTTTAAATATAGTGCATTACCTAGTCAACTCCTTGAAAACCACTATCGACTTGGGGTCGGATACTATCACTTAGGTTATCCATCAAGAACCCGGTTACGACCCATAGTGGCCGTAACACAAGGAGAAACTGAATGACAGTAATTGCAAGTCGTCCAATAATATAGCAAAGGTCAGAACTTCAGAAGCATTCTGTTTTGTGCAAAGGTCCAATCAGGTTGTCCATTTCACACACATCAAAAAGGAATCGTTGGTAAGTGTAGAACTCAATCCACTTCAGTTGTTCGATAAATTGCCACCTGCAATAAAGGTGAAAGAGTTTGGCGGTGTATAATTGTTACATTATGACATTGGCATGACATTTTGACATGTGTTAAAATATATTAGGCTTGTTGAGTGTGAAGAAAGTTAATTATAAATGATGCTTTATTTTCTCAACGTTTCTATGAAGATGATGTAGTTATATTCTTTTGTTAATATATTAACACACAAGCTTCTCTATTTAAATAATTCTTTTTAAATGATATCATAATCCTTTTGTGCCTTGTACTGGAACACCAGAACAAGTACTGCCCCTCCCTGTTTGTGGCCTTGTACTGGAACACCAGAACAAGTACTGTCCCTCCCTGTTTGTGGCCTTGTACTGGAACACCAGAACAAGTACTGTCCCTCCCTGTTTGTGGCCTTGTACTGGAACACCAGAACAAGTACTGTCCTCACCCTGTTTGTGGCCTTGTACTGGAACACCAGAACAAGTACTGTCCTCACCCTGTTTGTGGCCTTGTACTGGAACACCAGAACAAGTACTGTTCTCACCCTGTTTGTGGCCTTGTACTGGAACATGGGCTACAGACCCATTCCAACAACTGTCTGCCACGCGGACTACAGTCCCCGTATCATAGTGGTAAAGCACGCGCTCGGCGTTTTGTGAGCGCTTTGTCCTAGGTTCGTATCTTGGTTGGGGGAGAGTTGACCGGATGCCAATCCTTAACTGTGGTTGACCGGGCGCCTCTGTTCACCCAGCATTAAATGAGTACCTGCAGGTTGTTAAACGATTTGGTGGGTGGTATCCGCGGAAAAAATTAGGATAAAGGACCTGCCCGAGACACTATGCGTGCTAGTGGCTGTACTAGAGTGTAAGAACTCTTGTATATATAAATACAAAAAAATGATATTCCCAGCAACTTGATCAGCACACAAAATTATATGTTAAACAAGAAACTATCATAAAACACCACACCCAGTAGACTAAATAGCATCGTCAGTGTTGCTGGATATTCAAAACGGTGTTATTATCATTTAGGATGTCAATACTAGAACAAGAGGACTTAATGTGAGCAATATCAAATGTACTGGATTTATCAAGGATTCTGTCGCGGGACACTTGCAAAGCAAGGCAATCATCTTGAAAATGTTGACATTCTACATGGTGTACAACCAAGTGAGACAATGCAATTCAGACAATAAGGAACAGAGTGGCATACCATTAAATGCTCATGAGTTAAGTGTATATAGCAAATACGAAGCCTAGCCAGAGCTGTTTTCAACTATATATTACTGTGGTGGGAGGAAGACAAGGTGATAGGCTACCTTTAAGAATGCGCAGTTTATTACTTGTAACAAATCACTATACTGTCCGACAGTCTACTACCACTGTCGGGAGCCAGTACTGTCCGACAATCTACTACCACTGTCGGGAGCCAGTACTGTCCGACAATCTACTACCACTGTCGACGAGCCAGTACTGTCCTTCAGTCTATTACCACTGTCGACGAGCCAGTACTGTCCGACAGTCTACTACCACTGTCGGGAGCCAGTACTGTCCGACAGTCTACTACCACTGTCGGGAGCCAGTACTGTCCGACAGTCTACTACCACTGTCGGGAGCCAGTACTGTCCGACAGTCTACTACCACTGTCGGGAGCCAGTACTGTCCGACAGTCTACTACCACTGTCGGGAGCCAGTACTGTCCGACAGTCTACTACCACTGTCGGGAGCCAGTACTGACATACAGGATGATGACGCTGTCCTTATCATTCCTCTACTATCTCCTGTCTCTCTCCAAGACTGTTTGTGTGATGGCATTGTCTCAGGTGTTGTCTTAAGACTGTCTCATGTGGTGTCGCTACACCTCATCTGACACTGTTCAGCGTCACAAATGTGAAGAGTCTATACTACTACACTTGTATTACACTAATGAAGCTTCCAAAATCATAGCCTATACATTGTAATTAAATTGAATTAGATTAATAAAATAGAAAGTCTAGAAACTGCTGGAGAGGAAATCCATAGATTAAAAATATTCTCACTAAGGCGAAGAACTCGGTCACCAGTGTACGGGCTTCGAGCACTGTCATTGGTCACACTAATGAAGTTCTCAATATTGCTTCAATTTATTTCGAAAATTTGGAAACAAAAATGATGAGAAAGGTCTTATTTATACTGATATTGGCAACTGCCAAGGGCCAAATGATGGATCTCTTTCATCGCGATTTGGTTGCTCTGGGCGCTGCGTGTTCGACCGGGGGGTTTTGTAACGGTAGTGATTACTATAACGGAGATTACCAGAGTGCAGAAAAATGTAATTGTGATGACCTGTGCGCGGAGTATGGCGATTGTTGTCCTGACTCCGTCTACTACAGACGGGAAGATCAGGTCCTGCCAGAGAGGTACAAGTGTGTGACCGTGGATAATGAGGATAATGAAAGGTTTTACATGAAGAACGTGTGCATGTCAGGGTGGGAGGACGAGGAGGTGGCCCAGGTGTGTCTGGCGGGCTCCCCGGCAGACATCTCCAGCAGCGGGGACCCGCTGGCCCACCTCCCCGCCACCAGCAGCACCACCTCCGTCACCTACACCAACTACTACTGCGCCCTCTGCAACAACGACTCCCGTCACCTCACGCTCTGGAAGACACAACTGGAATATTATCCAGGTCAGCCGGATAACTTATCCGAATACATAACTTCTCATTTAATATTCGATAACGGATCTTGGGGTGCATTTATTCCCGTTAATGGTAGCCAAATATTTCAGAAATGTAATATTAACATTAAAATCCCCGATATTCCAGTTAATATTAGGAAATGCGACTCCACCATCAAGACGTGTGCTGAGAACTGGTCTGACGCTTCTGTTGCTGCTCTGTGTCACTCTTACACAGCAGTGAGGTATTGGGGATACGTGGCCTACAGGAACCCCCACTGTCTTCTGTGTAACTGGATACATGCCTCTCTATTTAGATGCTCTATAGAGCCCTTGACCACGTCATCTTTTGCTCTATTAACTGATTTTGATTTCCACAGCGCTGGTAATTATGTCGGAAATGTAGACCTTTGTCAGCCCGGCGAATTTTATAATAAATTTTTAAAAAAGTGCATAATATTGAAGAGGCACAATAGTGAGGTAGACAAGGACGACAAGCGTTATCAAGGCGACAAAAAGGTGACAACCATCACACCGGATTCCTCAGCTTGTCGTCCACACAGCACAAGGAAAGCCTTTCGTAGCAACATAGTGTCTAGTGAATCAAATGAAACACTTGATTGTGATAAAATACTTCTTTGTGAAGGCGAATTCACGTTGAACGAGAAGAGAATGGTAACTGTAGAAGCTTACGCTCGAAGTTACCAGGTGGGAGAGTACGAGGTAACTGAAGGTGGCGTCCTTGTGTGCATGCCACAGGAACTACCAGAGAAGTTCTCCTCGGTGTTGGGTTGGGTGTCACTGGCGGGTCTTGGGCTGTCCTGCCTGTGTCTCCTGCTGCACCTGGCTGTCTTCCTCTTGCTACCTCGTCTTAGGAATCTCCCGGGCAAGTGCTTGGCGTCCCTCTGCCTCTCTCTTCTCACCGCCTACACCATCTTCATCCTCAGCACCTTCCTCGAGCCTAAGACGACAGGATGTTACATCTCGGCAGTCATAATGTATTACTCCTTCCTCGCCGCCTTCTGCTGGATGAATATCATGGCCTTTGACGTGTGGCTGACATTTCGACAAGCTAAAGACGAGCTACGAGTGTCAACAGGGCGACAGCGAAGCAAGTTCTTATTCTACAGTGTGTACTGCTGGCTGCTTCCCGCCCTGGCTGTGGTGGTGACAGTAACCCTTGACAAGACCGCCCCTGTAGGTCTGTCCCCTCAGTTCCTGCCCAGCTTTGGTCAACGTTGGTGCTGGTTCGGGAAGCGCAAAGCCTTATTGGTGTTCTTTGGTGCTCCGTTATTCACAGTCATGGCTCTCAATGTTGTGTTTTTCCTTGTTACTTCATACACCATCGGTGCCAGCAGGGAGCCGACGCTGCGAAAGAGTTCGAGTCCACAAAATAAGAAACAGTTTGTGCTGTATGTGCGACTGGCCGTGCTGATGGGCCTCACCTGGATCACTGGCATCGTGGCTGGCTACCTGCAGCTGCAGGTCGTCTGGTACGTCTTCGTGGTCCTCAACACCCTGCAGGGAGCCTTCATCTTCCTGACCTTCACCTGCAGGAGCAAGGTGTGGAGGGACGTGCAGGAGCGCTGCCGGTCTTGTCTTCAGCAAGTTGTTTGTCATCCTGATCCAGATATACTGTTGCCAGGGTCAGGGCAGGAGGGGTTCAGCGTCGACAGTTGTCCCGCCTCTGGGCACACGGAGTCAGACAACCTGTAGCGCCGCCTGGGCCTCCGCGGCTCATCATTGGGCACACACCAGCGCTTCGTACACATATATACAAAGGTTTGGTTACTTTAGCTTTCAGAATATTTAAATAAAATAAAAAAATCTATTCATAAATGGTTGTACATTTATAAAACTCAAAATTACAGTTCATTATATTCGTAAGACAGCGTGAAAATAACAATATAACACATAATAATTATAATTATATACTTTATAATTTGGTTATTAATTTGGATTTCGAAGCTTTATTCCTCAGTGATTTATACAGACCATTCCAGCTGTGGCTCAAGTGATCAGATGTTACAGCCACATAAACAATTTACAGCTTACAATTGGAGCGTTGAAACTTATTTTGACAAAACAGCATTAAATTAGGATGATAAGACAATTGGATGAATAATATAAACTATTTGTGCCATGAAGATACATAAATGTTCTCAGCTGAGCACTTTACATAAATAGATGTATGGGGTTACCCGGGTTACTCTCTCTCTAAACACACAGCTCATCTAACATGGATCTGGTTTCAATAGGATTTAAAATGCTTGTAAAAAAAGCAAGCTCTTTGTGAACAGTATTTCCTTAATAATTCGAAATATCCAGCTGGAGTATAGGTTGCTTCTTAGCTAATTTATTATTTCCTGTAGATCTGTTACACCATTATATACATCAGTCATTATTAAGCTATATTATCCCAGGTCAGCATTTATTAGATGCCACAGTTCGCGCCCTCAGATACTGACCAATAAATAACTTTACATTCCACCAAGTATAAAGATTACACAATTTACTCATAATGACAATTGTTCTGACTTTCAGGTTTCTGGTTGCATTAGACAGACGAACAAGTGAGCCCTTTGAGGATATAATCTTTGCCAGATACACAGACAGAAGTCACACTGTCGTGATGCATCAATGAGAAAATCCTCGAAAGCCGTGATGAGGGTTCGAACCTTGGCGCTGGGTGTTCCCTGGCACACTCTCTAGACAACTGCGCCGCGACATGGTCAAATGGATTGCAACCTGGGATACTACGGAACCCACGACGGTTCCTGAGGCTTTCACTGAAGGAGCTCTTAGATTAGTTTCTTAAAAGTTGTTGAATGTCAACCCAATATTTTTTCAGTAGTTGTTTATGAAAACGGCTGCAATTGTTCCACGTTTCAGTACTGCAGCCTAAATAGAAATGGAGATTTAATATTTTTTTGTTTCAACAAATATTATACATTTTCAAGTGAGTTCAAACCTTTCGAATTTTCCGATAAAATCATTCTATGACACTGTTCTCTGTTCTGACACATTAGCATATAATAAAGGATCTGTAGTAATGGATTTTCTAAAACATCTTTAATTGTCCTAATACAAATAGTCAAAGTTACCCCCAAAAATATGCAAATATATCATGTTTATTGCTATTTATAAAATCAATAAATGAACTTAGGAAAAAACGCTTCCTTCAGATTTTAGAGACAAACTTTACATATAAGGTGTAAGTTTCATGTAAATTGAATAAAAATGAAAGAGTACCAACTCGTTTACGTTACTTGAAAATAAATCATTCAAATATTAAAGTCTAAGGTGCTGCCATCTGTGGCTGAGGTTGGCATCAACCAATTTCTTTCAAAATTGGCACACTTACAGATAGGTTTACGTGCAGTCAGGTCTATTCATAAATGCATATCGTTTCATGCAAATCGTCCGATAAGCAAATAAGAAAAAAGACAAATAAATTTGAAAAAAAATCATTTTTTTTAACAATTCTTTTTTAATAAAACTAATTATAATATTTTTTAATATATGCTATTGTGATAGCTAAGAGTCATAGACATGATTTCAGTTGACACTTGTGTTTGATGTTAATTTTTTACCATTTTGGAAAATTTTTGACACATAATTCAGTATTTTTTTCTCCCTTCCTATTTATGCAACGATGCTGAGACTTAGACCACATGAAACCCAATTCATATACAACAGTCAAAAAGGTTTAATTGAAATCGAACTAGTTTTCATTCGATGCATTTTTTTGGAAATTTGGAACTAATGCTCCATGAAGCCGGACCAGAAATTCACACAACCCACTCCCCCCCCCCCCGGGCACTCAGGCTCTGTCGTCTAAGAATGTTCTACCTCTGACGCTCCTCTTTCATCCTCAGTCACCCCACATCCCTGGTGACTGTATATGGACTGTGTGGCCACATCCCTGGTGACTGTATATGGACTGTGTAGCCACAGCCCTGGTGACTGTATATGGACTGTGTGGCCACATCCCTGGTGACTGTAGATGGACTGTGTGGCCACATCCCTGGTGACTGTATATGGACTGTGTGGCCACATCCCTGGTGACTGTATATGGACTGTGTGGCTACATCCCTGGTGACTGTATATAGACTGTGTGGCCACATCCCTGGTGACTGTAGATGGACTGTGTGGCCACATCCCTGGTGACTGTAGATGGTCTGTGTGGCCACATCCCTGGTGACTGTATATGGACTGTGTGGCCACATCCCTGGTGACTGTAGATGGACTGTGTGGCCACATCCCTGGTGACTGTATATGGACTGTGTGGCCACATCCGTGGTGACTGTATATGGACTGTGTGGCCACATCCCTGGTGACTGTATATGGACTGTGTAGCCACATCCCTGGTGACTGTAGATGGACTGTGTGGCCACATCCCTGGTGACTGTAGATGGATTGTGTGGCCACATCCCTGGTAACTGTATATGGACTGTGTGGCCACATCCCTGGTGACTGTAGATGGACTGTGTGGCCACATCCCTGGTGACTGTAGATGGACTGTGTGGCCATATCCCTGGTGACTGTAGATGGACTGTGTGGCCACATCCCTGGTGACTGTAGATGGACTGTGTGGCCACATCCCTGGTGACTGTAGATGGACTGTGTGGCCACATCCCTGGTGACTGTAGATGGTCTGTGTGGCCACATCCCTGGTGACTGTATATGGACTGTGTGGCCACATCCCTGGTGACTGTATAGCCACATCCCGGATGACTGTAGATGGTCTGTGTAGCCACATCCCTGGTGACTGTAGATGGACTGTGTGGCCACATCCCTGGTGACTGTAGATGGACTGTGTGGCCACATCCCTGGTGACTGTAGATGGACTGTGTGGCCACATCCCTGGTGACAGTAGATGGACTGTGTGGCCACATCCCTGGTGACTGTAGATGGACTGTGTGGCCACATCCCTGGTGACTGTATAGCCACATCCCGGGTGACTGTAGATGGTCTGTGTAGCCACATCCCTGGTGATTGGGGATGGACTTTGTAGCCACATTCCTGGTGACTGTAGATGGTCTGTGTAGCCACATCCCTGGTGACTGGGGATGGACTTTGTAGCCACATTCCTGGTGACTGTAGATGGTCTGTGTAGCCACATCCCTGGTGACTGGGGATTGACTGTGTAGCCACATCCCTGGTGACTGTGTGGCCACATCCCTGGTGTCTGTGTGGCCACATCCCTGGTGACTGTGTGGCCACATCCCTGGTGACTGTAGATGGACTATGTGGCCACATCCCTGGTGTCTGTGTGGCCACATCCCTGGTGACTGTGTGGCCACATCCCTGGTGTCTGTGTGGCCACATCCCTGGTGACTGTGTGGCCACATCCCTGGTGACTGTAGATGGACTGTGTGGCCACATCCCTGGTGGCTGCCTTACAGGGCAGGTCACACCGTGGTAATATTGTTACACATAAAGGGTTTGTTTACCTTTAAAAATCTGTTACCAAGCTGAACAAATGTTATATATTATAAATATTATTTACATTTATGTAAACATAGCACAAGTATATTTCAAGTATAATCCACATGCTGTTTGTACTCTTTAAAGTGTATTGCATTTTACAAGTGTATATATTATGAGTGTAAACTTAGATAAGATTATAAGAGTTTTGTAATGTTGAGTCTTTATTAACCTTCTATTTGTCAGTTTTCCAGCATTTGTATAACTATTTTATTCCTATTATTTATGTAATATTCTTACCAATTTACAGACCAATTTATGAGCTGTTTATTGTATGTAGTGTTTGGTGAGTGCTTCTGTTGCCAGGGTTGACTCAGTAAGCTGTTGTGAGTGTAAAGATGGGGTCTGACGAATGCTTCTGTTGCCAGGGTGAACTCAGTAAGCTGTTGTGAATGTATACATGAGGTCTATCCTTTAAATATGCAATTTTTCTCACACTTCACATTCCTTCACTGCATATTTCACACATACATACCGACCAATTACTGTGTAAGAGTTTTTACACCAGGTAAGATGAATACCTTTTGTAGCGAGCTTCCTGCTCCAGCTGAACAAGTGCCTGGACACACTGTTAGGCATTCTGTTGCGTAAACCGCACTCAAGTCTATAAACAGACTCATATAATCAAAACTTAACACAACAGGAAACAGGGTTTATCATGACGTTTAAAACCTTTCTTATCTTACACTTCCTCTCCTGTACACCCGACTACTACACCCCCACAGGATGGGTATGGGGTCCACTACAACCCACAGGATGGGTATGGGGTCCACTACCACCCACAGGATGGGTATTTGGTCCACTACCACCCACAGGACTGGTGTGAGGTCCACTACCACCCACAGGATGGGTGTGGGGTCCTCTACCACCCACAGGATGGGTATGGGGTCCACTACCACCCACAGGATGGGTGTGTGGTCCACTACCACCCACAGGATGGGTATGGGGTCCACTACCACCCACAGGATGGGTATGGGGTTCACTACCATCCACAGGATAGTGTGATGTCCACTACCACCCACAGGATAGGTATGGGGTCCACTACCATCCACAGGACGTGTATGGGGTCCACTACCACCCAAAGGATGGGTGTGGGGTCCACTACCACCCACAGGATTGGTATGAGGTCCACTACCACCCACAGGATTGGTGTGGGGTCCTTTACCACCCACAGGATGGGTATGGGGTCCACTACCATCCACAGGAAGGGTATGGGGGCCACTAAAACCCACAGGATGGGTATGGGGTCCACTATCACCCACAGGATTGGTGCGAGGTCCACAATCACCCACAGGATGGGTGTGGGGCCCCTCTATCACCCACGGGATGGGTATGGGGTCAACTACCATCCATTACTGATGGTAATTCTGACTCTCTGCGCCTATTTTCAGTTTCAAATTACGACGTTTTATACCGAAAATATACCAATTACTGTAACCGGCGATGGGTCATATTTTGCCCAAACCCCCCTGCAGTTTTCAAAATGTCTGAAATGTCGGAAATTTGACTCCTGACCGTGATTTTTGAGCCGAATTCTGACTCTCTGCGCCTATTTTCAGTTTCAAATTACGACGTTTCATACCGAAAAAATGCCAATTACTGAAAACAGTCATAGGTCATATTTTGCCCAAACCCCCCTGCAGTTTTCAAAATGTCTAAAATGTCGGAAATTTGACTCCTGAGCGTGATTTTTTAGCCGAATTCTGACTCTCTGCGCCTATTTTCAGTTTCAAATTACAACGTTTCATACCGAAAATATGCCAATTACTGTAAACGGCGATGGGTCATATTTTGCCCAAACCCCCCTGCAGTTTTCAAAATGTCTGAAATGTTGGAAATTTGACTCCTGAGCGTGATTTTTGAGGCGAATTCTGACTCTCTGCGCCTATTTTCAGTTTCAAATTACGACCTTTCATACCGAAAATATGCCAATTACTGTAAACGGCGATGGGTCATATTTTGCCCAAACCCCCCTGCAGTTTTCAAAATTTCCGAAATGTCGGAAATTTGACTCCTGAGCGTTATTTTCGAGCCGAATTCTGACTCTCTGCGCCTATTTTCAGTTTCAATTTACGACGTTTCATACCGAAAATATACCAATTACTGTAAACGTCGATGGGTCATATTTTGCCCAAACCCCCCTGCAGTTTTCAAAATGTCTGAAATGTCGGAAAATTGACTCCTGAGCGTGATTTTTGAGCCGAATTCTGACTCTCTGCGCCTATTTTCAGTTTCAATTTACGACGTTTCATACCGAAAATATGCCAATTACTGTAGACGGCGATGGGTCATATTTTGCCCAAACCCCCCTGCAGTTATCAAAATGTCTGAAATGTCGGAAATTTGACTCCTGAGCGTGATTTTTGAGCCGTATTCTGACTCTCTGCGCTTATTTTCAGTTTCAAATTACGATGTTTCATACCGAAAATATGCCAATTACTGTAAACGGCGATGGGTCCTATTTTGCCCAAACCCCCCTGCAGTTTCCAAAATGTCCGAAATGTCGGAAATTTGACTCCTGAGCGTGATTTTTGAGCCGAATTCTGACTCTCTGCACCTATTTTCAGTTTCAAATTACGACGTTTCATACCGAAAATATGCCAATTACTGAAAACGGCGATGGGTCATATTTTGCCCAAACTCCCCTGCAGTTTTCAAAATGTCTGAAATGTCGGAAATTTGACTCCTGAGCGTGATTTTTGAGCCGAATTCTGACTCTCTGCGCCTATTTTCAGTTTAAAATTACCACGTTTCATACCGAAAATATGCCAATTACTGTAAACGGCGATGGGTCATATTTTGCCCAAACCCCACCTGCAGTTTTCAAAATGTCCGAAATGTCGGAAATTTGACTCCTGAGCGTGATTTTTGAGCCAAATTCTGACTCTCTGCACCTATTTTCAGTTTCAAATTACGACGTTTCATACCGAAAATATGCCAATTACTGTAAACAGCGATGGGTCATATTTTGCCCAAACCCCCCTGCAGTTTTCAAAATGTCCGAAATGTCGGAAATTTGACTCCTGAGCGTAATTTTTGAGCCGAATTCTGACTCTCTGCACCTATTTTCAATTTCAAATTACGACGTTTCATACCGAAAATATGCCAATTACTGTAAACAACGATGGGTCATATTTTGCCCAAACCCCCCTGCAGTTTTCCAAATTTCCGAAATGTCGGAAATTTGACTCCTGAGCGTGATTTTTGAGCCGAATTCTGACTCTCTGCACCTATTTTCAGTTTCAAATTACGACGTTTCTTACCGAAAAAATGCCAATTACTGTAAATGGCGATGTGTCATATTTTGCCCAAACCCCCCTGCAGTTCTCAAAATGTCCGAAATGTCGGAAATTTGACTCCTGAGCGTGATTTTTGAGCCGAATTCTGACTCTCTGCACCTATTTTCAGTTTCAAATTACGACGTTTCATACCGAAAAAATGCCAATTACTGAAAACAGCGATGGGTCATATTTTGCCCAAACCCCCCCTGAAGTTTTCAAAATGTTTAAAATGTCGGAAATTTGACTCCTGAGCGTGATTTTTGAGCCGAATTCTGACTCTCTGCGCCTATTTTCAGTTTCAAATTACGACGTTTCATACCGAAAATATGCCAATTACTGTAAACGGCGATGGGTCATATTTTGCCCAAACCCCCCTGCAGTTTTCAAAATGTCTGAAATATCGGAAATTTGACTCCTGAGCGTGATTTTTGAGCCAAATTCTGACTCTCTGCTCCTATTTTCAGTTTCAAATTACGACGTTTCATACCGAAAATATGCCAATTACTGAAAACAGCGATGGGTCATATTTTGCTCAAACCCCCCTGCACTTTTCAAAATGACTGAAATGTCGGAAATTTGAATCTTGAGCGTGATTTTTGAGCCGAGTTCTGACTCTCTGCGCCTATTTTCAGTTTCAAATTACGAAGTTTCATACCGAAAATATGCCAATTACTGTAAACCGCGATGGGTCATATTTTGCCCAAACCCCCCTGCAGTTTTCAAAATGTCTGAAATGTCGGAAATTTGACTCCTGAGCGTGATTTTTGAGCCAAATTCTGACTCTCTGCGCCTATTTTCAGTTTCAAATTACGACGTTTCATACCGAAAAATACCAATTACTGTAAACAGCGATGTGTCATATTTTGCCCAAACCCCCCTGCAGTTTTCAAAATGTCCGAAATGTCGGAAATTTGACTCCTGAGCGTGATTTTTGAGCCGAATTCTGACTCTCTGCACCTATTTTCAGTTTCAAATTACGACGTTTCATACCGAAAAAATGCCAATTACTGAAAACGGCGATGGGTCATATTTTGCCCAAACCCCCCCTGAAGTTTTCAAAATGTTTAAAATGTCGGAAATTTGACTCCTGAGCGTGATTTTTGAGCCGAATTCTGACTCTCTGCGCCTATTTTCAGTTTCAAATTACGACGTTTCATACCGAAAATATGCCAATTACTGTAAACGGCGATGGGTCATATTTTGCCCAAACCCCCCTGCAGTTTTCAAAATGTCTGAAATATCGGAAATTTGACTCCTGAGCGTGATTTTTGAGCCAAATTCTGACTCTCTGCTCCTATTTTCAGTTTCAAATTACGACGTTTCATACCGAAAATATGCCAATTACTGAAAACAGCGATGGGTCATATTTTGCTCAAACCCCCCTGCACTTTTCAAAATGACTGAAATGTCGGAAATTTGAATCTTGAGCGTGATTTTTGAGCCGAGTTCTGACTCTCTGCGCCTATTTTCAGTTTCAAATTACGAAGTTTCATACCGAAAATATGCCAATTACTGTAAACGGCGATGGGTCATATTTTGCCCAAACCCCCCTGCAGTTTTCAAAATGTCTGAAATGTCGGAAATTTGACTCCTGAGCGTGATTTTTGAGCCAAATTCTGACTCTCTGCGCCTATTTTCAGTTTCAAATTACGACGTTTCATACCGAAAAATACCAATTTCTGTAAACAGCGATGTGTCATATTTTGCCCAAACCCCCCTGCAGTTTTCAAAATGTCCGAAATGTCGGAAATTTGACTCCTGAGCGTGATTTTTGAGCCGAATTCTGACTCTCTGCACCTATTTTCAGTTTCAAATTACGACGTTTCATACCGAAAAAATGCCAATTACTGAAAACGGCGATGGGTCATATTTTGCCCAAACCCCCCCCTGAAGTTTTCAAAATGTTTAAAATGTCGGAAATTTGACTCCTGAGCGTGATTTTTGAGCCGAATTCTGACTCTCTGCGCCTATTTTCAGTTTCAAATTACGACGTTTCATACCGAAAATATGCCAATTACTGTAAACGGCGATGGGTCATATTTTGCCCAAACCCCCCTGCAGTTTTCAAAATGTCTGAAATATCGGAAATTTGACTCCTGAGCGTGATTTTTGAGCCAAATTCTGACTCTCTGCTCCTATTTTCAGTTTCAAATTACGACGTTTCATACCGAAAATATGCCAATTACTGAAAACAGCGATGGGTCATATTTTGCTCAAACCCCCCTGCACTTTTCAAAATGACTGAAATGTCGGAAATTTGAATCTTGAGCGTGATTTTTGAGCCGTATTCTGACTCTCTGCGCCTATTTTCAGTTTCAAATTACGAAGTTTCATACCGAAAATATGCCAATTACTGTAAACGGCGATGGGTCATATTTTGCCCAAACCCCCCTGCAGTTTTCAAAATGTCTGAAATGTCGGAAATTTGACTCCTGAGCGTGATTTTTGAGCCAAATTCTGACTCTCTGCGCCTATTTTCAGTTTCAAATTACGACGTTTCATACCGAAAAATACCAATTACTGTAAACAGCGATGTGTCATATTTTGCCCAAACCCCCCTGCAGTTTTCAAAATGTCCGAAATGTCGGAAATTTGACTCCTGAGCGTGATTTTTGAGCCGGGTTCTGACTCTCTGCACCTATTTTCAGTTTCAAATTACGACGTTTCATACCGAAAAAATGCCAATTACTGAAAACGGCGATGGGTCATATTTTGCCCAAACCCCCCCTGAAGTTTTCAAAATGTTTAAAATGTCGGAAATTTGACTCCTGAGCGTGATTTTTGAGCCGAATTCTGACTCTCTGCGCCTATTTTCAGTTTCAAATTACGACGTTTCATACCGAAAATATGCCAATTACTGTAAACGGCGATGGGTCATATTTTGCCCAAACCCCCCTGCAGTTTTCAAAATGTCTGAAATATCGGAAATTTGACTCCTGAGCGTGATTTTTGAGCCAAATTCTGACTCTCTGCTCCTATTTTCAGTTTCAAATTACGACGTTTCATACCGAAAATATGCCAATTACTGAAAACAGCGATGGGTCATATTTTGCTCAAACCCCCCTGCACTTTTCAAAATGACTGAAATGTCGGAAAATTGAATCTTGAGCGTGATTTTTGAGCCGTATTCTGACTCTCTGCGCCTATTTTCAGTTTCAAATTACGAAGTTTCATACCGAAAATATGCCAATTACTGTAAACGGCGATGGGTCATATTTTGCCCAAACCCCCCTGCAGTTTTCAAAATGTCTGAAATGTCGGAAATTTGACTCCTGAGCGTGATTTTTGAGCCAAATTCTGACTCTCTGCGCCTATTTTCAGTTTCAAATTACGACGTTTCATACCGAAAAATACCAATTACTGTAAACAGCGATGGGTCATATTTTGCCCAAACCCCCCTGCAGTTTTCAAAACGTCTGAAATGTCGGAAATTTGACTCCTAAGCGTGATTTTTCAGCCGTATTCTGACTCTCTGCGCCTATTTTCAGTTTCAAATTACGACGTTTTATACCGAAAATATGCCAATTACTGTAAACGGCGATGGGTCATATTTTGCCCAAACCCCCCTGCAGTTTTCAAAATGTCCGAAATGTCGGAAATTTGACTCCTGAGCGTGTTTTTTGAGCCGAATTCTGACTCTCTGCGCCTATTTTCAGTTTCAATTTACGACGTTTCATACCGAAAATATACCAATTACTGTAAACGGCGATGGGTCATATTTTGCCCAAACCCCCCCTGCAGTTTTCAAATTGTCTAAAATGTCGGAAATTTGACTCCTGAGCATGATTTTTGAGCCGAATTCTGACTCTCTGCGCCTATTTTCGGTTTCAAATTACGAAGTTTCATACCGAAAATATGCCAATTACTGAAAACAACGATGGGTCATATTTTGACCAAACCCCCCTGCAGTTTTCAAAATGTCTGAAATGTCGGAAATTTGACTCCAGAGCGTGATTTTTGAGCCGAATTCTGACTCTCTGCACCTATTTTCAGTTTCAAATTACGAAGTTTCATACCGAAAATATGCCAATTACTGAAAACAACGATGGGTCATATTTTGCCCAAACCCCCCTGCAGTTTTCAAAATGTCTGAAATGTCGGAAATTTGACTCCTGAGCGTGATTTTTGAGCCGTATTCTGACTCTCTGCGCCTATTTTCAGTTTCAAATTACGAAGTTTCATACCGAAAATATGCCAATTACTGTAAACGGCGATGGTTCATATTTTGCCCAAACCCCCCTGCAGTTTTCAAAATGTCTGAAATGTCGGACATTTGACTCCTGAGCGTGATTTTGAGCCAAATTCTGACTCTCTGCGCCTATTTTCAGTTTCAAATTACGACGTTTCATACCGAAAAATACCAATTACTGTAAACAGCGATGTGTCATATTTTGCCCAAACCCCCCTGCAGTTTTCAAAATGTCCGAAATGTCGGAAATTTGACTCCTGAGCGTGATTTTTGAGCCGAATTCTGACTCTCTGCACCTATTTTCAGTTTCAAATTACGACGTTTCATACCGAAAAAATGCCAATTACTGAAAACGGCGATGGGTCATATTTTGCCCAAACCCCCCCTGAAGTTTTCAAAATGTTTAAAATGTCGGAAATTTGACTCCTGAGCGTGATTTTTGAGCCGAATTCTGACTCTCTGCGCCTATTTTCAGTTTCAAATTACGACGTTTCATACCGAAAATATGCCAATTACTGTAAACGGCGATGGGTCATATTTTGCCCAAACCCCCCTGCAGTTTTCAAAATGTCTGAAATATCGGAAATTTGACTCCTGAGCGTGATTTTTGAGCCAAATTCTGACTCTTTGCTCCTATTTTCAGTTTCAAATTACGACGTTTCATACCGAAAATATGCCAATTACTGAAAACAGCGATGGGTCATATTTTGCTCAAACCCCCCTGCACTTTTCAAAATGACTGAAATGTCGGAAATTTGAATCTTGAGCGTGATTTTTGAGCCGTATTCTGACTCTCTGCGCCTATTTTCAGTTTCAAATTACGAAGTTTCATACCGAAAATATGCCAATTACTGTAAACGGCGATGGGTCATATTTTGCCCAAACCCCCCTGCAGTTTTCAAAATGTCTGAAATGTCGGAAATTTGACTCCTGAGCGTGATTTTTGAGCCAAATTCTGACTCTCTGCGCCTATTTTCAGTTTCAAATTACGACGTTTCATACCGAAAAATACCAATTACTGTAAACAGCGATGTGTCATATTTTGCCCAAACCCCCCTGCAGTTTTCAAAATGTCCGAAATGTCGGAAATTTGACTCCTGAGCGTGATTTTTGAGCCGAGTTCTGACTCTCTGCACCTATTTTCAGTTTCAAATTACGACGTTTCATACCGAAAAAAAGCCAATTACTGAAAACGGCGATGGGTCATATTTTGCCCAAACCCCCCCTGAAGTTTTCAAAATGTTTAAAATGTCGGAAATTTGACTCCTGAGCGTGATTTTTGAGCCGAATTCTGACTCTCTGCGCCTATTTTCAGTTTCAAATTACGACGTTTCATACCGAAAATATGCCAATTACTGTAAACGGCGATGGGTCATATTTTGCCCAAACCCCCCTGCAGTTTTCAAAATGTCTGAAATATCGGAAATTTGACTCCTGAGCGTGATTTTTGAGCCAAATTCTGACTCTCTGCTCCTATTTTCAGTTTCAAATTACGACGTTTCATACCGAAAATATGCCAATTACTGAAAACAGCGATGGGTCATATTTTGCTCAAACCCCCCTGCACTTTTCAAAATGACTGAAATGTCGGAAAATTGAATCTTGAGCGTGATTTTTGAGCCGTATTCTGACTCTCTGCGCCTATTTTCAGTTTCAAATTACGAAGTTTCATACCGAAAATATGCCAATTACTGTAAACGGCGATGGGTCATATTTTGCCCAAACCCCCCTGCAGTTTTCAAAATGTCTGAAATGTCGGAAATTTGACTCCTGAGCGTGATTTTTGAGCCAAATTCTGACTCTCTGCGCCTATTTTCAGTTTCAAATTACGACGTTTCATACCGAAAAATACCAATTACTGTAAACAGCGATGGGTCATATTTTGCCCAAACCCCCCTGCAGTTTTCAAAACGTCTGAAATGTCGGAAATTTGACTCCTAAGCGTGATTTTTCAGCCGTATTCTGACTCTCTGCGCCTATTTTCAGTTTCAAATTACGACGTTTTATACCGAAAATATGCCAATTACTGTAAACGGCGATGGGTCATATTTTGCCCAAACCCCCCTGCAGTTTTCAAAATGTCCGAAATGTCGGAAATTTGACTCCTGAGCGTGTTTTTAGAGCCGAATTCTGACTCTCTGCGCCTATTTTCAGTTTCAATTTACGACGTTTCATACCGAAAATAAACCAATTACTGTAAACGGCGATGGGTCATATTTTGCCCAAACCCCCCCTGCAGTTTTCAAATTGTCTAAAATGTCGGAAATTTGACTCCTGAGCATGATTTTTGAGCCGAATTCTGACTCTCTGCGCCTATTTTCGGTTTCAAATTACGAAGTTTCATACCGAAAATATGCCAATTACTGAAAACAACGATGGGTCATATTTTGACCAAACCCCCCTGCAGTTTTCAAAATGTCTGAAATGTCGGAAATTTGACTCCAGAGCGTGATTTTTGAGCCGTATTCTGACTCTCTGCGCCTATTTTCAGTTTCAAATTACGACGTTTCATACCGAAAATATGCCAATTACTGTAAACGGCGATGTGTCATTTTTTGACGAAACCCCCCTGCAGTTTTCAAAATGTCTGAATTGTCGGAAATTTGACTCCTGAGCGTGATTTTTGAGCCGAATTCTGACTCTCTGCACCTATTTTCAGTTTCAAATTACGACGTTTCATACCGAAAATATGCCAATTACTGTAAACGGCGATGGGTCATATTTTGCCCAAACCCCCCTGCAGTCTTCAAAATGTCCGAAATGTCGGAAATTTGACTCCTGAGCGTGATTTTTGAGCCGAATTCTGACTCTCTGCACCTATTTTCAGTTTCAAATTACGACGTTTCATACCGAAAAAATGCCAATTACTGAAAACGGCGATGGGTCATATTTTGCCCAAACCCCCCCTGAAGTTTTCAAAATGTTTAAAATGTCGGAAATTTGACTCCTGAGCGTGATTTTTGAGCCGAATTCTGACTCTCTGCGCCTATTTTCAGTTTCAAATTACGACGTTTCATACCGAAAATATGCCAATTACTGTAAACGGCGATGGGTCATATTTTGCCCAAACCCCCCTGCAGTTTTCAAAATGTCTGAAATATCGGAAATTTGACTCCTGAGCGTGATTTTTGAGCCAAATTCTGACTCTCTGCTCCTATTTTCAGTTTCAAATTACGACGTTTCATACCGAAAATATGCCAATTACTGAAAACAGCGATGGGTCATATTTTGCTCAAACCCCCCTGCACTTTTCAAAATGACTGTAATGTCGGAAATTTGAATCTTGAGCGTGATTTTTGAGCCGTATTCTGACTCTCTGCGCCTATTTTCAGTTTCAAATTACGAAGTTTCATACCGAAAATATGCCAATTACTGTAAACGGCGATGGGTCATATTTTGCCCAAACCCCCCTGCAGTTTTCAAAATGTCTGAAATGTCGGAAATTTGACTCCTGAGCGTGATTTTTGAGCCAAATTCTGACTCTCTGCGCCTATTTTCAGTTTCAAATTACGACGTTTCATACCGAAAAATACCAATTACTGTAAACAGCGATGTGTCATATTTTGCCCAAACCCCCCTGCAGTTTTCAAAATGTCCGAAATGTCGGAAATTTGACTCCTGAGCGTGATTTTTGAGCCGAATTCTGACTCTCTGCACCTATTTTCAGTTTCAAATTACGACGTTTCATACCGAAAAAATGCCAATTACTGAAAACGGCGATGGGTCATATTTTGCCCAAACCCCCCCTGAAGTTTTCAAAATGTTTAAAATGTCGGAAATTTGACTCCTGAGCGTGATTTCTGAGCCGAATTCTGACTCTCTGCGCCTATTTTCAGTTTCAAATTACGACGTTTCATACCGAAAATATGCCAATTACTGTAAACGGCGATGGGTCATATTTTGCCCAAACCCCCCTGCAGTTTTCAAAATGTCTGAAATATCGGAAATTTGACTCCTGAGCGTGATTTTTGAGCCAAATTCTGACTCTCTGCTCCTATTTTCAGTTTCAAATTACGACGTTTCATACCGAAAATATGCCAATTACTGAAAACAGCGATGGGTCATATTTTGCTCAAACCCCCCTGCACTTTTCAAAATGACTGAAATGTCGGAAATTTGAATCTTGAGCGTGATTTTTGAGCCGTATTCTGACTCTCTGCGCCTATTTTCAGTTTCAAATTACGAAGTTTCATACCGAAAATATGCCAATTACTGTAAACGGCGATGGGTCATATTTTGCCCAAACCCCCCTGCAGTTTTCAAAATGTCTGAAATGTCGGAAATTTGACTCCTGAGCGTGTTTTTTGAGCCGAATTCTGACTCTCTGCGCCTATTTTCAGTTTCAATTTACGACGTTTCATACCGAAAATATACCAATTACTGTAAACGGCGATGGGTCATATTTTGCCCAAACCCCCCCTGCAGTTTTCAAATTGTCTAAAATGTCGGAAATTTGACTCCTGAGCATGATTTTTGAGCCGAATTCTGACTCTCTGCGCCTATTTTCGGTTTCAAATTACGAAGTTTCATACCGAAAATATGCCAATTACTGAAAACAACGATGGGTCATATTTTGACCAAACCCCCCTGCAGTTTTCAAAATGTCTGTAATGTCGGAAATTTGACTCCAGAGCGTGATTTTTGAGCCGAATTCTGACTCTCTGCACCTATTTTCAGTTTCAAATTACGAAGTTTCATACCGAAAATATGCCAATTACTGAAAACAACGATGGGTCATATTTTGCCCAAACCCCCCTGCAGTTTTCAAAATGTCTGAATTGTCGGAAATTTGACTCCTGAGCGTGATTTTTGAGCCAAATTCTGACTCTCTGCGCCTATTTTCAGTTTCAAATTACGACGTTTCATACCGAAAAATACCAATTACTGTAAACAGCGATGTGTCATATTTTGCCCAAACCCCCCTGCAGTTTTCAAAATGTCCGAAATGTCGGAAATTTGACTCCTGAGCGTGATTTTTGAGCCGAATTCTGACTCTCTGCACCTATTTTCAGTTTCAAATTACGACGTTTCATACCGAAAAAATGCCAATTACTGAAAACGGCGATGGGTCATATTTTGCCCAAACCCCCCCTGAAGTTTTCAAAATGTTTAAAATGTCGGAAATTTGACTCCTGAGCGTGATTTTTGAGCCGAATTCTGACTCTCTGCGCCTATTTTCAGTTTCAAATTACGACGTTTCATACCGAAAATATGCCAATTACTGTAAACGGCGATGGGTCATATTTTGCCCAAACCCCCCTGCAGTTTTCAAAATGTCTGAAATATCGGAAATTTGACTCCTGAGCGTGATTTTTGAGCCAAATTCTGACTCTCTGCTCCTATTTTCAGTTTCAAATTACGACGTTTCATACCGAAAATATGCCAATTACTGAAAACAGCGATGGGTCATATTTTGCTCAAACCCCCCTGCACTTTTCAAAATGACTGAAATGTCGGAAATTTGAATCTTGAGCGTGATTTTTGAGCCGAGTTCTGACTCTCTGCGCCTATTTTCAGTTTCAAATTACGAAGTTTCATACCGAAAATATGCCAATTACTGTAAACGGCGATGGGTCATATTTTGCCCAAACCCCCCTGCAGTTTTCAAAATGTCTGAAATGTCGGAAATTTGACTCCTGAGCGTGATTTTTGAGCCAAATTCTGACTCTCTGCGCCTATTTTCAGTTTCAAATTACGACGTTTCATACCGAAAAATACCAATTACTGTAAACAGCGATGTGTCATATTTTGCCCAAACCCCCCTGCAGTTTTCAAAATGTCCGAAATGTCGGAAATTTGACTCCTGAGCGTGATTTTTGAGCCGAGTTCTGACTCTCTGCACCTATTTTCAGTTTCAAATTACGACGTTTCATACCGAAAAAATGCCAATTACTGAAAACGGCGATGGGTCATATTTTGCCCAAACCCCCCCTGAAGTTTTCAAAATGTTTAAAATGTCGGAAATTTGACTCCTGAGCGTGATTTTTGAGCCGAATTCTGACTCTCTGCGCCTATTTTCAGTTTCAAATTACGACGTTTCATACCGAAAATATGCCAATTACTGTAAACGGCGATGGGTCATATTTTGCCCAAACCCCCCTGCAGTTTTCAAAATGTCTGAAATGTCGGAAATTTGACTCCTGAGCGTGATTTTTGAGCCAAATTCTGACTCTCTGCGCCTATTTTCAGTTTCAAATTACGACGTTTCATACCGAAAAATACCAATTACTGTAAACAGCGATGGGTCATATTTTGCCCAAACCCCCCTGCAGTTTTCAAAACGTCTGAAATGTCGGAAATTTGACTCCTAAGCGTGATTTTTCAGCCGTATTCTGACTCTCTGCGCCTATTTTAAGTTTCAAATTACGACGTTTTATACCGAAAATATGCCAATTACTGTAAACGGCGATGGGTCATATTTTGCCCAAACCCCCCTGCAGTTTTCAAAATGTCCGAAATGTCGGAAATTTGACTCCTGAGCGTGTTTTTTGAGCCGAATTCTGACTCTCTGCGCCTATTTTCAGTTTCAATTTACGACGTTTCATACCGAAAATATACCAATTACTGTAAACGGCGATGGGTCATATTTTGCCCAAACCCCCCCTGCAGTTTTCAAATTGTCTAAAATGTCGGAAATTTGACTCCTGAGCATGATTTTTGAGCCGAATTCTGACTCTCTGCGCCTATTTTCGGTTTCAAATTACGAAGTTTCATACCGAAAATATGCCAATTACTGAAAACAACGATGGGTCATATTTTGACCAAACCCCCCTGCAGTTTTCAAAATGTCTGAAATGTCGGAAATTTGACTCCAGAGCGTGATTTTTGAGCCGAATTCTGACTCTCTGCACCTATTTTCAGTTTCAAATTACGAAGTTTCATACCGAAAATATGCCAATTACTGAAAACAACGATGGGTCATATTTTGCCCAAACCCCCCTGCAGTTTTCAAAATGTCTGAAATGTCGGAAATTTGACTCCTGAGCGTGATTTTTGAGCCGTATTCTGACTCTCTGCGCCTATTTTCAGTTTCAAATTACGAAGTTTCATACCGAAAATATGCCAATTACTGTAAACGGCGATGGGTCATATTTTGCCCAAACCCCCCTGCAGTTTTCAAAATGTCTGAAATGTCGGAAATTTGACTCCTGAGCGTGATTTTTGAGCCAAATTCTGACTCTCTGCGCCTATTTTCAGTTTCAAATTACGACGTTTCATACCGAAAAATACCAATTACTGTAAACAGCGATGTGTCATATTTTGCCCAAACCCCCCTGCAGTTTTCAAAATGTCCGAAATGTCGGAAATTTGACTCCTGAGCGTGATTTTTGAGCCGAATTCTGACTCTCTGCACCTATTTTCAGTTTCAAATTACGACGTTTCATACCGAAAAAATGCCAATTACTGAAAACGGCGATGGGTCATATTTTGCCCAAACCCCCCCTGAAGTTTTCAAAATGTTTAAAATGTCGGAAATTTGACTCCTGAGCGTGATTTTTGAGCCGAATTCTGACTCTCTGCGCCTATTTTCAGTTTCAAATTACGACGTTTCATACCGAAAATATGCCAATTACTGTAAACGGCGATGGGTCATATTTTGCCCAAACCCCCCTGCAGTTTTCAAAATGTCTGAAATATCGGAAATTTGACTCCTGAGCGTGATTTTTGAGCCAAATTCTGACTCTCTGCTCCTATTTTCAGTTTCAAATTACGACGTTTCATACCGAAAATATGCCAATTACTGAAAACAGCGATGGGTCATATTTTGCTCAAACCCCCCTGCACTTTTCAAAATGACTGTAATGTCGGAAATTTGAATCTTGAGCGTGATTTTTGAGCCGTATTCTGACTCTCTGCGCCTATTTTCAGTTTCAAATTACGAAGTTTCATACCGAAAATATGCCAATTACTGTAAACGGCGATGGGTCATATTTTGCCCAAACCCCCCTGCAGTTTTCAAAATGTCTGAAATGTCGGAAATTTGACTCCTGAGCGTGATTTTTGAGCCAAATTCTGACTCTCTGCGCCTATTTTCAGTTTCAAATTACGACGTTTCATACCGAAAAATACCAATTACTGTAAACAGCGATGTGTCATATTTTGCCCAAACCCCCCTGCAGTTTTCAAAATGTCCGAAATGTCGGAAATTTGACTCCTGAGCGTGATTTTTGAGCCGAATTCTGACTCTCTGCACCTATTTTCAGTTTCAAATTACGACGTTTCATACCGAAAAAATGCCAATTACTGAAAACGGCGATGGGTCATATTTTGCCCAAACCCCCCCTGAAGTTTTCAAAATGTTTAAAATGTCGGAAATTTGACTCCTGAGTGTGATTTTTGAGCCGAATTCTGACTCTCTGCGCCTATTTTCAGTTTCAAATTACGACGTTTCATACCGAAAATATGCCAATTACTGTAAACGGCGATGGGTCATATTTTGCCCAAACCCCCCTGCAGTTTTCAAAATGTCTGAAATATCGGAAATTTGACTCCTGAGCGTGATTTTTGAGCCAAATTCTGACTCTCTGCTCCTATTTTCAGTTTCAAATTACGACGTTTCATACCGAAAATATACCAATTACTGAAAACAGCGATGGGTCATATTTTGCTCAAACCCCCCTGCACTTTTCAAAATGACTGAAATGTCGGAAATTTGAATCTTGAGCGTGATTTTTGAGCCGTATTCTGACTCTCTGCGCCTATTTTCAGTTTCAAATTACGAAGTTTCATACCGAAAATATGCCAATTACTGTAAACGGCGATGGGTCATATTTTGCCCAAACCCCCCTGCAGTTTTCAAAATGTCTGAAATGTCGGAAATTTGACTCCTGAGCGTGTTTTTTGAGCCGAATTCTGACTCTCTGCGCCTATTTTCAGTTTCAATTTACGACGTTTCATACCGAAAATATACCAATTACTGTAAACGGCGATGGGTCATATTTTGCCCAAACCCCCCCTGCAGTTTTCAAATTGTCTAAAATGTCGGAAATTTGACTCCTGAGCATGATTTTTGAGCCGAATTCTGACTCTCTGCGCCTATTTTCGGTTTCAAATTACGAAGTTTCATACCGAAAATATGCCAATTACTGAAAACAACGATGGGTCATATTTTGACCAAACCCCCCTGCAGTTTTCAAAATGTCTGTAATGTCGGAAATTTGACTCCAGAGCGTGATTTTTGAGCCGAATTCTGACTCTCTGCACCTATTTTCAGTTTCAAATTACGAAGTTTCATACCGAAAATATGCCAATTACTGAAAACAACGATGGGTCATATTTTGCCCAAACCCCCCTGCAGTTTTCAAAATGTCTGAAATGTCGGAAATTTGACTCCTGAGCGTGATTTTTGAGCCGTATTCTGACTCTCTGCGCCTATTTTCAGTTTCAAATTACGACGTTTCATACCGAAAATATGCCAATTACTGAAAACGGCGATGTGTCATTTTTTGACGAAACCCCCCTGCAGTTTTCAAAATGTCTGAATTGTCGGAAATTTGACTCCTGAGCGTGATTTTTGAGTCGAATTCTGACTCTCTGCACCTATTTTCAGTTTCAAATTACGACGTTTCATACCGAAAATATGCCAATTACTGAAAACGGCGATGGGTCATATTTTGCCCAAACCCCCCTGCAGTTTTCAAAATGTCTGAAATGTTGGAAATTTTACTCCTGAGCGTGATTTTTGAGCCGAATTCTGACTCTCTGCACCTATTTTCAGTTTCAAATTACGACGTTTCATACCGAAAATATGCCAATTACTGTAAACGGCGATGGGTCATATTTTGCCCAAACCCCCCTGCAGTTTTTAAAATGTCTGAAATGTCGGAAATTTGACTCCTGAGCGTGTTTTTTGAGCCGAATTCTGACTCTCTGCACCTATTTTCAGTTTCAAATTACGACGTTTCATACCGAAAATATGCCAATTACTGTAAACGGCGATGGGTCATATTTTGCCCAAACCCCCCTGCAGTCTTCAAAATGTCCGAAATGTCGGAAATTTGACTCCTGAGCGTGATTTTTGAGCCGAATTCTGACTCTCTGCACCTATTTTCAGTTTCAAATTACGACGTTTCATACCGAAAATATGCCAATTACTGAAAACGGCGATGGGTCATATTTTGGCCAAACCCCCCTGCAGTTTTTAAAATGTCTGAAATGTCGGAAATTTGACTCCTGAGCGTGATTTTTGAGCCGAACTCTGACTCTGCGCCTATTTTCAGTTTCAAATTACGACGTTTCATACCGAAAATATGCCAATTACTGTAAACAGCGATGGGTCATATTTTGCCCAAACCCCCCTGCAGTTTTCAAAATGTCTGAAATGTCGGAAATTTGACTCCTGAGCGTGATTTTTGACCCGAATTCTGACTCTCTGGACCTATTTTCAGTTTCAAATTACGACGTTTCATACCGAAAATATGCCAATTACTGAAAACAGCGATGGGTCATATTTTGCCCAAACCCCCCTGCAGTTTTCAAAATGACTGAAATGTCGGAAATTTGAATCCTGAGCGTGTTTTTTGAGCCATATTCTGACTCTCTGCGCCTATTTTGAGTTTCAAATTACGACGTTTCATACCGAAAATATGCCAATTACTGTAAACGGCGATGGGTCATATATTGCCCAAACCCCCCTGCAGTTTTCAAAATTTCCGAAATGTCGGAAATTTGACTCCTGAGTGTGATTTTTGAGCCGAATTCTGACTCTCTGCACCTATTTTCAGTTTCAAATTACGACGTTTCATACCGAAAATATGCCAATTACTGAAAACAGCGATGGGTCATATTTTGCCCAAACCCCCCTGCAGTTTTTAAAATGTCTGAAATGTCGGAAATTTGACTCCTGAGCGTGATTTTTGAGCCGAACTCTGACTCTGCGCCTATTTTCAGTTTCAAATTACGACGTTTCATACCGAAAATATGCCAATTACTGTAAACGGCGATGGGTCATATTTTGCCCAACCCCCCCTGCAGTTTTCAAAATGTCTGAAATCTCGGAAATTTGACTCCTGAGCGTGATTTTTAAGCCGAATTCTGACTCTCTGCACCTATTTTCGGTTTCAAATTACGACGTTTCATACCGCAAATATGCCAATTACTGAAAACAGCGATGGGTCATATTTTGCCCAAACCCCCCTGCAGTTTTCAAAATGACTGAAATGTCGGAAATTTGAATCCTGAGCGTGATTTTTGAGCCGTATTTTGACTCTCTGCGCCTATTTTCAGTTTCAAATTACGACGTTTCATACCGAAAATATGCCAATTACTGTAAACGGCGAAGGGTCATATTTTGCCCAAACCCCCCTGCAGTTTTCAAAATGTCTGAAATGTCGGAAATTTGACTCCTGAGCGTGATTTTTGAGCCGAATTCTGACTCTCTGCACCTACTTTCAGTTTCAAACTACGACGTTTCATACCGAAAATATGCCAATTACTGAAAACGGCGATGGGTCATATTTTGCCCAAACCTCCCTGCAGTTTTTAAAATGTTCGAAATGTCGGAAATTTGACTCCTGAGCGTGATTTTGAGCCGAATTCTGACTCTCTGCGCCTATTTTCAGTTTCAAATTACGACGTTTCATACCGAAAATATGCCAATTACTGTAAACGGCGATGGGTCATATTTTGCCCAAACCCCCCTGCAGTTTTCAAAATGTCTGAAATGTCGGAAATTTGACTCATGAGCGTGTTTTTTGAGCCGAATTCTGACTCTCTGCACCTATTTTCAGTTTCAAATTACGACGTTTCATACCGAAAATATGCCAATTACTGTAAACGGCGATGGGTCATATTTTGCCCAAACCCCCCTGCAGTTTTCAAAATGTCTGAAATGTCGGAAATTTGACTCCTGAGCGTGTTTTTTGAGCCGAATTCTGACTCTCTGCACCTATTTTCAGTTTCAAATTACGACGTTTCATACCGAAAATATGCCAATTACTGTAAACGGCGATGGGTCATATTTTGCCCAAACCCCCCTGCAGTCTTCAAAATGTCCGAAATGTCGGAAATTTGACTCCTGAGCGTGATTTTTGAGCCGAATTCTGACTCTCTGCACCAATTTTCAGTTTCAAATTACGACGTTTCATACCGAAAATATGCCAATTACTGAAAACGGCGATGGGTCATATTTTGCCCAAACCCCCCTGCAGTTTTTAAAATGTCTGAAATGTCGGAAATTTGACTCCTGAGCGTGATTTTTGAGCCGAACTCTGACTCTGCGCCTATTTTCAGTTTCAAATTACGACGTTTCATACCGAAAATATGCCAATTACTGTAAACGACGATGGGTCATATTTTGCCCAAACCCCCCTGCAGTTTTCAAAATGTCTGAAATGTCGGAAATTTGACTCCTGAGCGTGATTTTTGAGCCGAATTCTGACTCTCTGGACCTATTTTCAGTTTCAAATTACGACGTTTCATACCCAAAATATGCCAATTACTGAAAACAGCGATGGGTCATATTTTGCCCAAACCCCCCTGCAGTTTTCAAAATGACTGAAATGTCGGAAATTTGAATCCTGAGCGTGATTTTTGAGCCGTATTCTGACTCTCTGCGCCTATTTTCAGTTTCAAATTACGAAGTTTCATACCGAAAATATGCCAATTACTGTAAACGGCGATGGGTCATATTTTGCCCAAACCCCCCTGCAGTTTTCAAAATGTCTGAAAAGTCGGAAATTTGACTCCTGAGCGTGATTTTTGAGCCGTATTCTGACTCTCTGCGCTTATTTTCAGTTTCAAATTACGACGTTTCATACCGAAAATATGCCAATTACTGTAAACGGAGATGGGTCATATTTTGCCCAAACCCCCCTGCAGTCTTCAAAAAGCCCGAAATGTCGGAAATTTGACACCTGATCGTGATTTTTGAGCCGAATTCTGACTCTCTGCACCTATTTTCAGTTTCAAATTACGACGTTTCATACCGAAAATATGCCAATTACTGAAAACGGCGATGGGTCATATTTTGGCCAAACCCCCCTGCAGTTTTTAAAATGTCTGAAATGTCGGAAATTTGACTCCTGAGCGTGATTTTTGAGCCGAAACCTGACTCTGCGACTATTTTCAGTTTCAAATTACGACGTTTCATACCGAAAATATGCCAATTACTGTAAACAGCGATGGGTCATATTTTGCCCAAACCCCCCTGCAGTTTTCAAAATGTCTAAAATGTCGGAAATTTGACTCCTGAACGTGATTTTTGAGCCGAATTCTGACTCTCTGGACCTATTTTCAGTTTCAAATTACGACGTTTCATACCGAAAATATGCCAATTACTGAAAACAGCGATGGGTCATATTTTGCCCAAACCCCCCTGCAGTTTTCAAAATGACTGAAATGTCGGAAATTTGAATCCTGAGCGTCTTTTTTGAGCCATATTCTGACTCTCTGCGCCTATTTTCAGTTTCAAATTACGACGTTTCATACCGAAAATATGCCAATTACTGTAAACGGCGATGGGTCATGCTTTGCCCAAACCCCCCTGCAGTTTTCAAAATGTCCGAAATGTCGGAAATTTGACTCCTGAGTGTGATTTTTGAGCCGAATTCTGACTCTCTGCACCTATTTTCAGTTTCAAATTACGACGTTTCATACCGAAAATATGCCAATTACTGAAAACAGCGATGGGTCATATTTTGCCCAAACCCCCCTGCAGTTTTTAAAATGTCTGAAATGTCGGAAATTTGACTCCTGAGCGTGATTTTTGAGCCGAACTCTGACTCTGCGCCTATTTTCAGTTTCAAATTACGACGTTTCATACCGAAAATATGCCAATTACTGTAAACGGGGATGGGTCATATTTTGCCCAACCCCCCCTGCAGTTTTCAAAATGTCTGAAATGTCGGAAATTTGACTCCTGAGCGTGATTTTTAAGCCGAATTCTGACTTTCTGCACCTATTTTCAGTTTCAAATTACGACGTTTCATACCGCAAATATGCCAATTACTGAAAACAGCGATGGGTCATATTTTGACCAAACCCCCCTGCAGTTTTCAAAATGACTGAAATGTCGGAAATTTGAATCCTGAGCGTGATTTTTGAGCCGTATTTTGACTCTCTGCGCCAATTTCATTTTCAAATTACGACGTTTCATACCGAAAATATGCCAATTACTGTAAACGGCGATGGGTCATATTTTGCCCAAACCCCCCTGCAGTTTTCAAAATGTCTGAAATGTCGGAAATTTGACTCCTGAGCGTGATTTTTGAGCTGAATTCTGACTCTCTGCACCTACTTTCAGTTTCAAATTACGACGTTTCATACCGAAAATATGCCAATAACTGAAAACGGCGATGGGTCATATTTTGCCCAAACCTCCCTGCAGTTTTTAAAATGTCCGAAATGTCGGAAATTTGACTCCTGAGCGTGATTTTGAGCCGAATTCTGACTCTCTGCGCCTATTTTCAGTTTCAAATTACGACGTTTCATACTGAAAATATGCCAATTACTGAAAACGGCGATAGGTCATATTTTGCCCAAACCCCCCTGCAGTTTTCAAAATGTCTGAAATGTCGGAAATTTGACACCTGAGCGTGATTTTTGACCCGAATTCTGACTCTCTGCGCCTATTTTCAGTTTCAAATTACGACGTTTCATACCGAAAATATGCCAATTACTGTAAACGGCGATGGGTCATATTTTGCCCAAACCCCCCCTGCAGTTTTCAAAATGTCCGAAATGTCGGAAATTTGACTCCTGAGCGTGGTTTTTGAGCCGAATTCTGACTCTCTGCACCTATTTTCAGTTTCAAATTACGACGTTTCATACCGAAAATATGCCAATTACTGAAAACGGCGATGGGTCATATTTTGCCCAAACCCCCCTGCAGTTTTCAAAATGTCTGAAATGTCGGAAATTTGACTCCTGAGTGTGATATTTGAGCCGTATTCTGAATCCCTGCGCCTATTTTCAGTTTCAAATTACGACGTTTCATACCGAAAATATTCCAATTACTGTAAACGCCGATGGGTCATATTTTGCCCAAACCCCACAGCAGTTTTCAAAATGTCCGAAATGTCAGAAATTTGACCCCTGAGCGTGATTTTTGAGACGAAATCTGACTCTCTGCACCTATTTTCAGTTTCAAATTACGACGTTTCATACCAAAAATATGCCAATTACTGAAAACGGCGATGGGACATATTTTGCCCAAACCCCCCTGCAGTTTTCAAAATGTCTGAAATGTCGGAAATTTGACTCCAGAGCGTGATTTTTGAGCCGAATTCTGACTCTCTGCACCTATTTTCAGTTTCAAATTACGAAGTTTCATACCGAAAATATGCCAATTACTGAAAACAACGATGGGTCATATTTTGACCAAACCCCCCTGCAGTTTTCAAAATGTCTGAAATGTCGGAAATTTGACTCCTGAGCGTGATTTTTGAGCCGTATTCTGACTCTCTGCGCCTATTTTCAGTTTCAAATTACGACGTTTCATACCGAAAATATGCCAATTACTGTAAACGGCGATGTGTCATTTTTTGACCAAACCCCCCTGCAGTTTTCAAAATGTCTGAATTGTCGGAAATTTGACTCCTGAGCGTGATTTTTGAGCCGAATTCTGACTCTCTGCACCTATTTTCAGTTTCAAATTACGACGTTTCATACCGAAAATATGCCAATTACTGAAAACGGCGATGGGTCATATTTTGCCCAAACCCCCCTGCAGTTTTCAAAATGTCTGAAATGTTGGAAATTTTACTCCTGAGCGTGATTTTTGAGCCGAATTCTGACTCGCTGCGCCTATTTTCAGTTTCAAATTACGACGTTTCATACCGAAAATATGCCAATTACTGTAAACGGCGAGGGTCATATTTTGCCCAAACCCCCCTGCAGTTTTCAAAATGTCCAAAATGTCGGAAATTTGACTCCTGAGCATGATTTTTGAGCCGAATTCTGACTCTCTGCGCCTATTTTCAGTTTCAAATTACGACGTTTCATACCGAAAATATGCCAATTACTGAAAACGGTGATGGGTCATATTTTGCCCAAACCCCCCTGCAGTTTTCAAAATGTCTGAAATGTCGAAAATTTGACTCCTGGGCTTGATTTTTGAGCCGTATTCTGACTCTTTGCGCCTATTTTCAGTTTCAAATTACGACGTTTCATACCGAAAATATGCCATTTACTGTAAACGGCGATGTGTCATATTTTGCCCAAACCCCCCTGCAGTTTTCAAAATGTCCGAAATATCGGAAATTTGATTCCTGAGCGTGATTTTGAGCCGAATTCTGGCTCTCTGCGCCTATTTTCACTTTCAAATTACTACGTTTCATACCGAAAATATGCCAATAACTGTAAACGGCGATGGGTCATATTTTGCCCAAACCCCCCTGCAGTTTTCAAAATGTCTGAAATGTCGAAAATTTGACTCCTGAGCGTGATTTTTGAGCCGAATTCTGACTCTCTGCGCCTATTTTCAGTTTCAAATTACTACGTTTCATACCGAAAATATGCCAAATACTGTAAACGGCGATGGGTCATATTTTGCCCAAACCCCCCCTGCAGTTTTCAAAATGTCCGAAATGTCGCAAATTTGACTCCTGAGCGTGTTTTTTGAGCCGAAATAAGACTCATTGCACCTATTTTCAGTTTCAAATTACGACGTTTCATACCGAAAATATGCCAGTTATTGAAAACGGCGATGGGTCATAATTTGCCCAAACACCTCAGCAATTTTCAAAATGTCTGAAATGTCGGAAATTTTACTCCTGAGCGTGATTTTTGAGCCGTATTCTGACTCTCTGCGCCTATTTTCAGTTTCAAATTACGACGTTTCATACCGAAAATATGCCAATTACTGTAAACGGCGATGGGTCATATTTTGCCCAAACCCCCCTGCAGTTTTCAAAATGTCTGAAATGTCGGAAATTTGACACCTGAGCGTGATTTTTGACACGAATTCTGACTCTCTGCGCCTATTTTCAGTTTCAAATTACGAAGTTTCATACCGAAAATATGCCAATTACTGTAAACGGCGATGGGTCATATTTTGCCCAAACCCCCCCTGCAGTTTTCAAAATGTCCGAAATGTCGGAAATTTGACTCCTGAGCGTGGTTTTTGAGCCGAATTCTGACTCTCTGCACCTATTTTCAGTTTCAAATTACGACGTTTCATACCGAAAATATGCCAATTACTGAAAACGGCGATGGATCATATTTTGCCCAAACCCCCCTGCAGTTTTCAAAATGTCTGAAATGTCGGAAATATGACTCCTGAGTGTGATATTTGAGCCGTATTCTGACTCCCTGCGCCTATTTTCAGTTTCAAATTACGACGTTTCATACCGAAAATATTCCAATTACTGTAAACGCCGATGGGTCATATTTTGCCCAAACCCCCCCTGCAGTTTTCAAAATGTCCGAAATGTCGGAAATTTGACCCCTGAGCGTGATTTTTGAGCCGAAATCTGACTCTCTGCACCTATTTTCAGTTTCAAATTACGACGTTTCATACCGAAAATATGCCAATTACTGAAAACGGCGATGGGACATATTTTGCCCAAACCCCCCTGCAGTTTTCAAAATGTCTGAAATGTCGGAAATTTGACTCCTGAGCGTGATTTTTGAGCAGAATTCTGACTCTCTGCGCCTATTTTCAGTTTCAAATTACGACGTTTCATACCGAAAATATGCCAATTACTGTAAACGGCGATGGGTCATATTTTGACCAAACCCCCCCTGCAGTTTTCAAAATGTCTGAAATGTCGGAAATTTGACTCCAGAGCGTGATTTTTGAGCCGAATTCTGACTCTCTGCACCTATTTTCAGTTTCAAATTACGAAGTTTCATACCGAAAATATGCCAATTACTGAAAACAACGATGGGTCATATTTTGCCCAAACCCCCCTGCAGTTTTCAAAATGTCTGAAATGTCGGAAATTTGACTCCTGAGCGTGATTTTTGAGCCGTATTCTGACTCTCTGCGCCTATTTTCAGTTTCAAATTACGACGTTTCATACCGAAAATATGCCAATTACTGTAAACGGCGATGTGTCATTTTTTGACCAAACCCCCCTGCAGTTTTCAAAATGTCTGAATTGTCGGAAATTTGACTCCTGAGCGTGATTTATGAGCCGAATTCTGACTCTCTGCACCTATTTTCAGTTTCAAATTACGACGTTTCATACCGAAAATATGCCAATTACTGAAAACGGCGATGGGTCATATTTTGCCCAAACCCCCCTGCAGTTTTCAAAATGTCTGAAATGTTGGAAATTTTACTCCTGAGCGTGATTTTTGAGCCGAATTCTGACTCTCTGCGCCTATTTTCAGTTTCAAATTACGACGTTTCATACCAAAAATATGCCAATTACTGTAAACGGCGATGGGTCATATTTTGCCCAAACCCCCCTGCAGTTTTCAAAATGTCCAAAATGTCGGAAATTTGACTCCTGAGCATGATTTTTGAGCCGAATTCTGACTTTCTGCGCCTATTTTCAGTTTCAAATTACGACGTTTCATACCGAAAATATGCCAATTACTGAAAACGGTGATGGGTCATATTTTGCCCAAACCCCCCTGCAGTTTTCAAAATGTCTGAAATGTTGAAAATTTGACTCCTGGGCGTGATTTTTGAGCCGTATTCTGACTCTTTGCGCCTATTTTCAGTTTCAAATTACGACGTTTCATACCGAAAATATGCCATTTACTGTAAACGGCGATGTGTCATATTTTGCCCAAACCCCCCTGCAGTTTTCAAAATGTCCGAAATATCGGAAATTTGATTCCTGAGCGTGATTTTGAGCCGAATTCTGGCTCTCTGCGCCTATTTTCAGTTTCAAATTACGACGTTTCATACCGAAAATATGCCAATAACTGTAAACGGCGATGGGTCATATTTTGCCCAAACCCCCCCTGCAGTTTTCAAAATGTCCGAAATGTCGCAAATTTGACTCCTGAGCGTGATTTTTGAGCCGAATTAAGACTCTTTGCACCTATTTTCAGTTTCAAATTACGACGTTTCATACCGAAAATATGCCAGTTATTGAAAACGGCGATGGGTCATAATTTGCCCAAACACCTCAGCAATTTTCAAAATGTCTGAAATGTCGGAAATTTGACTCCTGAGCGTGATTTTTGAGCCTAATTCTGACTCTTTGCGCCTATTTTCAGTTTCAAATTACGACGTTTCATACCGAAAATATGCCAATTACTGAAAACGGTGATGGGTCATATTTTGCCCAAACCCCCCTGCAGTTTTCAAAATGTCTGAAATGTCGGAAAATTGACTCCTGAGCGTGATTTTTGAGCCGAATTCTGACTCTCTGCGCCTATTTTCAGTTTCAAATTACGACGTTTCATACCAAAAATATGCCAATTACTGTATAACGGCGATGGGTCATATTTTTCCCAAACCCCCCTGCAGTTTTCAAAATGTCTGAAATGTCGGAAATTTGACTCCTGAGCGTGATTTTTGAGCCGAATTCTGACTCTCTGCGCCTATTTTCAGTTTCAAATTACGACGTTTCATACCAAAAATATGCCAATTACTGTATAACGGCGATGGGTCATATTTTGCCCAAACCCCCCTGCAGTTTTCAAAATGTCCAAAATGTCGGAAATTTGACTCCTGAGCATGATTTTTGAGCCGAATTCTGACTCTCTGCGCCTATTTTCAGTTTCAAATTACGACGTTTCATACCGAAAATATGCCAATTACTGAAAACGGTGATGGGTCATATTTTGCCCAAACCCCCCTGCAGTTTTCAAAATGTCTGAAATGTCGAAAATTTGACTCCTGAGCGTGATTTTTGAGCCGTATTCTGACTCTTTGCGCCTATTTTCAGTTTCAAATTACGACGTTTCATACCGAAAATATGCCGTTTACTGTAAACGGCGATGTGTCATATTTTGCCCAAACCCCCCTGCAGTTCTCAAAATGTCCGAAATATCGGAAATTTGATTCCTGAGCGTGATTTTGAGCCGAATTCTGGCTCTCTGCGCCTATTTTCAGTTTCAAATTACGACGTTTCATACCGAAAATATGCCAATAACTGTAAACGGCGATGGGTCATATTTTGCCCAAACCCCCCTGCAGTTTTCAAAATGTCTGAAATGTCGGAAATTTGACTCCTGAGCGTGATATTTGAGCCGTATTCTGACTCCCTGCGCCTATTTTCAGTTTCAAATTACGACGTTTCATACCAAAAATATGCCAATTACTGTAAACGCCGATGGGTCATATTTTGCCCAAACCCCCCCAGCAGTTTTCAAAATGTCCGAAATGTCGGAAATTTGACCCCTGAACGTGATTTTTGAGCCGAATTCTGACTCTCTGCACTTATTTTCAGTTTCAAATTACGACGTTTCATACCGAAAATATGCCAATTACTGAAAACGGCGATAGGTCATATTTTGCCCAAACCCACCTGCAGTTTTCAAAATGTCTGAAATGTCGGAAATTTTACTCCTGAACGTGATTTATGAGCCGAATTCTGACTCTGCGCCTATTTTCAGTTTCAAATTACGACGTTTCATACCGAAAATATGCCAATAACTGTAAACGGCGATGGGTCATATTTTGCCCAAACCCCCCCTGCAGTTTTCAAAATGTCTGAAATGTCGCAAATTTGACTCCTGAGCGTGATTTTTGAGCCGAGTTAAGACTCTTTGCACCTATTTTCAGTTTCAAATTACTACGTTTCATACCGAAAATATGTCAGTTATTGAAAAGGGCGATGGGTCATAATTTGCACAAACACCTCAGCAATTTTCAAAATGTCTGAAATGTCGGAAATTTGACTCCTGAGCGTGATTTTTGAGCCTAATTCTGACTCTTTGCGCCTTTTTTCAGTTTCAAATTACGACGTTTCATACCTAAAATATGCCAATTACTGTAAACGGAGATGGGTCATATTTTGCCCAAATTCCCCTGCAGTTTTCAAAATGTCCGAAATGTCGGAAATTTGACTCCTGAGCGTGATTTTTGACCCGAATTCTGACTCTCTGCGTGTATTTTCATTTTCAAATTACGACGTTTCATACCGAAAATATGCCAATTACTGAAAACGGCGATGGGTCATATTTTCCCCAAAACCCCCTGCAGTTTTCAAAATGTCTGAAATGTCAGAAATTTGACTCCTGAGCGTGATTTTTGAGCCGTATTCTGACTCTTTGCGCCTATTTTCAGTTTCAAATTACGACGTTTCATACCGAAAATATGCCAATTACTGTAAACGGCGATGGGTCACATTTTGCACAAACACCCCCTGCAGTTTTCAAAATGTCCGAAATGTCGGAAATTTGACTCCTGAGCGTGATTTTGAGCCGAATTCTGACTCTCTGCGCCTATTTTCAGTTTCAAATTACGACGTTTCATACTGAAAATATGCCAATTACTGAAAACGGCGATAGGTCATATTTTGCCTAAACCCCCCTGCAGTTTTCAAAATGTCTGAAATGTCGGAAATTTGACACCTGAGCGTGATTTTTGAGCCGAATTCTGACTCTCTGCACCTATTTTCAGTTTCAAATTACGACGTTTCATACCGAAAATATGCCAATTACTGTAAACAACGATGGGTCATATTTTGCCCAAACCCCCCTGCAGTTTTCAAAATGTCTGAAATGTCGGAAATTTGACTCCTGAGCGTGATTTTTGAGCCGAATTCTGACTCTCTGCGCCTATTTTCAGTTTCAAATTACGACGTTTCATACCAAAAATATGCCAATTACTGTAAACCGCGATGGGTCATATTTTGCCCAAACCCCCCTGCAGTTTTCAAAATGTCCAAAATGTCGGAAATTTGACTCCTGAGCGTGATTTTTGAGCCGAATTCTGACTCTCTGCGCCTATTTTCAGTTTCAAATTACGACGTTTCATACCAAAAATATGCCAATTACTGTAAACGGCGATGGGTCATATTTTGCCCAAACCCGCCTGCAGTTTTCAAAATGTCCGAAATGTCGGAAATTTGACTGCTGAGCGTGATTTTTGACCCGAATTCTGACTCTCTGCGCCTTTTTTCAGTTTCAAATTACGACGTTTCATACCTAAAATATGCCAATTACTGTAAACGGCGATGTGTCATATTTTGCCCACATTCCCCTGCAGTTTTCAAAATGTCCGAAATGTCGGAAATTTGACTCCTGAGAGTGATTTTTGAGCCGAATTCTGACTCTACACCTATTTTCAGTTTCAAATTACGACGTTTCATACTGAAAATATGCCAATTACTGAAAACGGCGATAGGTCATATTTTGCACAAACACCCCCTGCAGTTTTCAAAATGTCCGAAATGTCGGAAATTTGACTCCTGAGCGTGATTTTGAGCCGAATTCTGACTCTCTGCGCCTATTTTCAGTTTCAAATTGCGACGTTTCATACTGAAAATATGCCAATTACTGAAAACGGCGATAGGTCATATTTTGCCCAAACCCCCCTGCAGTTTTCAAAATGTCTGAAATGTCGGAAATTTGACACCTGAGCGTGATTTTTGAGGCGAATTCTGACTCTCTGCACCTATTTTCAGTTTCAAATTACGACGTTTCATACCGAAAATATGCCAATAACTGTAAACGGCGATGGGTCATATTTTGCCCAAACCCCCCTGCAGTTTTCAAAATGTCTGAAATGTCGGAAATTTGAATCCTGAGCGTGATTTTTGAGCCGAGTTAAGACTCTCTGCACCTATTTTCAGTTTCAAATTACGACGTTTCATAACGAAAATATGTCAGTTATTGAAAACGGCGATGGGTCATAATTTGCCCAAACACCTCAGCAATTTTCAAAATGTCTGAAATGTCGGAAATTTGACTCCTGAGCGTGATTTTTGAGCCTAATTCTGACTCTTTGCGCCTATTTTCAGTTTCAAATTACGACGTTTCATACCGAAAATATGCCAATTACTGTAAACGGCAATGGATCATATTTTGCCCAAACCCCCCCTGCAGTTTTCAAAATGCCCGAAATGTCGGAAATTTGACTCCTGAGCGTGATATTTGAGCCGTATTCTGACTCTCTGCGCCTATTTTCAGTTTCAAATTACGACGTTTCATACCGAAAATATGCCAATTACTGTAAACGGCGATGTGTCATATTTTGCCCAAACCCCCCTGCAGTTTTCAAATTGTCCGAAATGTCGGAAATTTGACTCCTGAGCGTGATTTTTGAGCCGAATTCTGACTCTCTGCACCTATTTTCAGTTTCAAATTACGAAGTTTCATACCGAAAATATGCCAATTACTGAAAACGGCGATGGGTCATATTTTGGCCAAACCCTCCTGCAGTTTTCAAAATGTCCAAAATGTCGGAAATTTGACTCCTGAGCGTGATTTTTGACCCGAATTCTGACTCTCTGCGCCTTTTTTCAGTTTCAAATTACGACGTTTCATACTGAAAATATGCCAATTACTGAAAACGGCGATAGGTCATATTTTGCCCAAATCCCCCTGCAGTTTTCAAAATGTCTGAAATGTCGGAAATTTGACACCTGAGCGTGATTTTTGAGCCGAATTCTGACTCTCTGCACCTATTTTCAGTTTCAAATTACGACGTTTCATACCGAAAATATGCCAATTACTGAAAACGGCGATAGGTCATATTTTGCCCAAACCCACCTGCAGTTTTCAAAATGTCTGAAATGTCGGAAATTTTACTCCTGAACGTGATTTATGAGCCGAATTCTGACTCTCTGCGCCTATTTTCAGTTTCAAATTACGACGTTTCATACCAAAAATATGCCAATTACTGTAAACCGCGATGGGTCATATTTTGCCCAAACCCCCCTGCAGTTTTCAAAATGTCCAAAATGTCGGAAATTTGACTCCTGAGCGTGATTTTTGAGCCGAATTCTGACTCTCTGCGCCTATTTTCAGTTTCAAATTACGACGTTTCATACCAAAAATATGCCAATTACTGTAAACGGCGATGGGTCATATTTTGCCCAAACCCGCCTGCAGTTTTCAAAATGTCCGAAATGTCGGAAATTTGACTGCTGAGCGTGATTTTTGACCCGAATTCTGACTCTCTGCGCCTTTTTTCAGTTTCAAATTACGACGTTTCATACCTAAAATATGCCAATTACTGTAAACGGCGATGTGTCATATTTTGCCCACATTCCCCTGCAGTTTTCAAAATGTCCGAAATGTCGGAAATTTGACTCCTGAGAGTGATTTTTGAGCCGAATTCTGACTCTACACCTATTTTCAGTTTCAAATTACGACGTTTCATACTGAAAATATGCCAATTACTGAAAACGGCGATAGGTCATATTTTGCACAAACACCCCCTGCAGTTTTCAAAATGTCCGAAATGTCGGAAATTTGACTCCTGAGCGTGATTTTGAGCCGAATTCTGACTCTCTGCGCCTATTTTCAGTTTCAAATTGCGACGTTTCATACTGAAAATATGCCAATTACTGAAAACGGCGATAGGTCATATTTTGCCCAAACCCCCCTGCAGTTTTCAAAATGTCTGAAATGTCGGAAATTTGACACCTGAGCGTGATTTTTGAGGCGAATTCTGACTCTCTGCACCTATTTTCAGTTTCAAATTACGACGTTTCATACCGAAAATATGCCAATAACTGTAAACGGCGATGGGTCATATTTTGCCCAAACCCCCCTGCAGTTTTCAAAATGTCTGAAATGTCGGAAATTTGAATCCTGAGCGTGATTTTTGAGCCGAGTTAAGACTCTCTGCACCTATTTTCAGTTTCAAATTACGACGTTTCATACCGAAAATATGTCAGTTATTGAAAACGGCGATGGGTCATAATTTGCCCAAACACCTCAGCAATTTTCAAAATGTCTGAAATGTCGGAAATTTGACTCCTGAGCGTGATTTTTGAGCCTAATTCTGACTCTTTGCGCCTATTTTCAGTTTCAAATTACGACGTTTCATACCGAAAATATGCCAATTACTGTAAACGGCAATGGATCATATTTTGCCCAAACCCCCCCTGCAGTTTTCAAAATGCCCGAAATGTCGGAAATTTGACTCCTGAGCGTGATATTTGAGCCGTATTCTGACTCTCTGCGCCTATTTTCAGTTTCAAATTACGACGTTTCATACCGAAAATATGCCAATTACTGTAAACGGCGATGTGTCATATTTTGCCCAAACCCCCCTGCAGTTTTCAAATTGTCCGAAATGTCGGAAATTTGACTCCTGAGCGTGATTTTTGAGCCGAATTCTGACTCTCTGCACCTATTTTCAGTTTCAAATTACGAAGTTTCATACCGAAAATATGCCAATTACTGAAAACGGCGATGGGTCATATTTTGGCCAAACCCCCCTGCAGTTTTCAAAATGTCCAAAATGTCGGAAATTTGACTCCTGAGCGTGATTTTTGACCCGAATTCTGACTCTCTGCGCCTTTTTTCAGTTTCAAATTACGACGTTTCATACTGAAAATATGCCAATTACTGAAAACGGCGATAGGTCATATTTTGCCCAAATCCCCCTGCAGTTTTCAAAATGTCTGAAATGTCGGAAATTTGACACCTGAGCGTGATTTTTGAGCCGAATTCTGACTCTCTGCACCTATTTTCAGTTTCAAATTACGACGTTTCATACCGAAAATATGCCAATTACTGAAAACGGCGATAGGTCATATTTTGCCCAAACCCACCTGCAGTTTTCAAAATGTCTGAAATGTCGGAAATTTTACTCCTGAACGTGATTTATGAGCCGAATTCTGACTCTGCGCCTATTTTCAGTTTCAAATTACGACGTTTCATACCGAAAATATGCCAATAACTGTAAACGGCGATGGGTCATATTTTGCCCAAACCCCCCTGCAGTTTTCAAAATGTCTGAAATGTCGGAAATTTTACTCCTGAGCGTGATTTTTGAGCCGAATTCTGACTCTCTGCGCCTATTTTCAGTTTCAAATTACGACGTTTCATACCGAAAATATGCCAAATACTGTAAACGGCGATGGGTCATATTTTGCCCAAACCCCCCCTGCAGTTTTCAAAATGTCCGAAATGTCGCAAATTTGACTCCTGAGCGTGATTTTTGAGCCGAGTTAAGACTCTTTGCACCTATTTTCAGTTTCAAATTACGACGTTTCATACCGAAAATATGCCAGTTATTGAAAACGGCGATGGGTCATAATTTGCCCAAACACCTCAGCAATTTTCAAAATGTCTGAAATGTCGGAAATTTGAGCCTTGAGCGTGATTTTTGAGCCTAATTCTGACTCTTTGCGCCTATTTTCAGTTTCAAATTACGACGTTTCATACCGAAAATATGCCAATTACTGTAAACAGCAATGGATCATATTTTGCCCAAACCCCCCCCTGCAGTTTTCAAAATGTCTGAAATGTCGGAAATTTGACTCCTGAGCGTGATATTTGAGCCGTATTCTGACTCTCTGCGCCTATTTTCAGTTTCAAATTACGACGTTTCATACCGAAAATATGCCAATTACTGTAAACGGCGATGTGTCATATTTTGCCCAAACCCCCCTGCAGTTTTCAAATTGTCCGAAATGTCGGAAATTTGACTCCCGAGCGTGATTTTTGAGCCGAATTCTGACTCTCTGCACCTATTTTCAGTTTCAAATTACGAAGTTTCATACCGAAAATATGCCAATTACTGAAAACGGCGATGGGTCATATTTTGGCCAAACCCCCCTGCAGTTTTCAAAATGTCCGAAATGTCGGAAATTTGACTCCTGAGCGTGATTTTTGACCCGAATTCTGACTCTCTGCGCCTTTTTTCAGTTTCAAATTACGACGTTTCATACCTAAAATATGCCAATTACTGTAAACGGCGATGGGTCATATTTTGCCCAAATTCCCCTGCAGTTTTCAAAATGTCCGAAATGTCGGAAATTTGACTCCTGAGCGTGATTTTTGAGCCGAATTCTGACTCTCTGCACCTATTTTCAGTTTCAAATTACGACGTTTCATACTGAAAATATGCCAATTACTGAAAACGGCGATAGGTCATATTTTGCCCAAACCCCCCTGCAGTTTTCAACATGTCTGAAATGTCGGAAATTTGACTCCTGAGTGTGATTTTTGACCCGAATTTTGACTCTCTGCGCCTATTTTCAGTTTCAAATTATGACGTTTCATACTTAAAATATGCCAATTACTGTAAACGGCGATGGGTAATATTTTGCCCAAACCCCCCTGCAGTTTTCAAAATGTCTGAAATGTCGGAAATTTGACTCCTGAGCGTGATTTTTGACCCGAACTCTGACTCTCTGCGCCTATTTTCAGTTTCAAATTACGACGTTTCATACCGAAAATATGCCAATTACTGAAAACGGCGATGGGTCATATTTTGCCCAAACCCCCCTGCAGTTTTCAAAATGTCCGAAATGTCGGAAATTTGACCCCTGAGCGTGATTTTTGAACCGAATTCTGACTCTCTGCACCTATTTTCAGTTTCAAATTACGACGTTTCATACCGAAAATATGCCAATTACTGAAAACAGCGATGGGTCATATTTTGCCCAAACCCCCCTGCAGTTTTCAAAACTCTGAAATGTCGGGAATTTTACTCCTGAGCGTGATTTTTGAGCCGAATTCTGACTCTCTGCGCCTATTTTCAGTTTCAAATTACGACGTTTCATACCGAAAATATGCCAATTACTGTAAACGGCGATGGGTCATATTTTGCCCAAACCCCCCTGCAGTTTTCAAAATGTTTGAAATGTCGGAAATTTGACTCGAAAGCGTGATTTTTGAGCCGAATTCTGACTCTCTGCACCTATTTTCAGTTTCAAATTACGAAGTTTCATACCGAAAATATGCCAATTACTGAAAACAACGATGGGTCATATTTTGCCCAAACCCCCCTGCAGTTTTCAAAATGTCTGAAATGTCGGAAATTTGACTCCTGAGCGTGATTTTTGAGCCGAATTCTGACTCTCTGCGCCTATTTTCAGTTTCAAATTACGACGTTTCATACCAAAAATATGCCAATTACTGTAAACGGCGATGGGTCATATTTTGCCCAAACCCCCCTGCAGTTTTCAAAATGTCCAAAATGTCGGAAATTTGACTCCTGAGCGTGATTTTTGAGCCGAATTCTGACTCTCTGCGCCAATTTTCAGTTTCAAATTACGACGTTTCATACCAAAAATATGCCAATTACTGTAAACGGCGATGGGTCATATTTTGCCCAAACCCGCCTGCAGTTTTCAAAATGTCCGAAATGTCGGAAATTTGACTGCTGAGCGGGATTTTTGACCCGAATTCTGACTCTCTGCGCCTTTTTTCAGTTTCAAATTACGACGTTTCATACCTAAAATATGCCAATTACTGTAAACGGCGATGTGTCATATTTTGCCCAAATTCCCCTGCAGTTTTCAAAATGTCCGATATGTCGGAAATTTGACTCCTGAGCGTGATTTTTGAGCCGAATTCTGACTCTCTGCACCTATTTTCAGTTTCAAATTACGACGTTTCATACTGAAAATATGCCAATTACTGAAAACGGCGATAGGTCATATTTTGCCCAAACCCCCCTGCAGTTTTCAAAATGTCTGAAATGTCGGAAATTTGACTCCTGAGCGTGATTTTTGACCCGAATTCTGACTCTCTGCGCCTATTTTCAGTTTCAAATTACGACGTTTCATACTTAAAATATGCCAATTACTGTAAACAGCGATGGGTAATATTTTGCCCAAACCCCCCCTGCAGTTTTCAAAATGTCCAAAATGTCGGAAATTTGACTCCTGAGCGTGATTTTTGACCCGAATTCTGACTCTCTGCGTGTATTTTCATTTTCAAATTACGACGTTTCATACCGAAAATATGCCAATTACTGAAAACGGCGATGGGTTATATTTTGCCCAAACCCCCCTGCAGTTTTCAAAATGTCTGAAATGTCGGAAATTTGACTCCTGAGCGTGATTTTTGAGCCGTATTCTGACTCTTTGCGCCTATTTTCAGTTTCAAATTACGACGTTTCATACCGAAAATATGCCAATTACTGTAAACGGCGATGGGTCATATTTTGCACAAACACCCCCTGCAGTTTTCAAAATGTCCGAAATGTCGGAAATTTGACTCCTGAGCGTGATTTTTGAGCCGAATTCTGACTCTCTGCACCTATTTTCAGTTTCAAATTACGACGTTCCATACCGAAAATATGCCAATTACTGAACACTACGATGGGTCATATTTTGCCCAAACCCCCCTGCAGTTTTCAAATTGTCTGAAATGTCGGAAATTTGACTCCTGAGCGTGATATTTGAGCCATATTCTGACTCCCTGCGCCTATTTTCAGTTTCAAATTACGACGTTTCATACCGAAAATATGCCAATTACTGTAAACGGCGATGGGTCATATTTTGCCCAAACCCCCCAGCAGTTTTCAAAATGTCCGAAATGTCGGAAATTTGACCCCTGAGCGTGATTTTTGAGCCGAATTCTGACTCTCTGCACCTATTTTCAGTTTCAAATTACGACGTTTCATACCGAAAATATGCCAATTACTGAAAACTACGATGGGTCATATTTTGACCAAACCCCCCTGCAGTTTTCAAAATGTCTGAAATGTCGGAAATTTGACTCCAGAGCGTGATTTTTGAGCCAAATTCTGACTCTCTGCACCTATTTTCAGTTTCAAATTACGACGTTTCATACCGAAAATATGCCAATTACTGAAAACAACGATGGGTCATATTTTGCCCAAACCCCCCTGCAGTTTTCAGAATGTCTGAAATGTCGGAAATTTGACTCCTGAGCGTGATTTTTGAGCCGTATGCTGACTCTCTGCGCCTATTTTCAGTTTCAAATTACGACGTTTCATACCGAAAATATGCCAATTACTGAAAACAGCGATGGGTCATATTTTGCCCAAACCCCCCTGCAGTTTTCAAAACTCTGAAATGTCGGGAATTTTACTCCTGAGCGTGATTTTTGAGCCGAATTCTGACTCTCTGCGCCTATTTTCAGTTTCAAATTACGACGTTTCATACCGAAAATATGCCAATTACTGTAAACGGCGATGGGTCATATTTTGCCCAAACCCCCCTGCAGTTTTCAAAATGTCTGAAATGTCGGAAATTTGACTCCAGAGCGTGATTTTTGAGCCGAATTCTGACTCTCTGCACCAATTTTCAGTTTCAAATTACGAAGTTTCATACCGAAAATATGCCAATTACTGAAAACAACGATGGGTCATATTTTGCCCAAACCCCCCTGCAGTTTTCAAAATGTCTGAAATGTCGGAAATTTGACTCCTGAGCGTGATTTTTGAGCCGAATTCTGACTCTCTGCGCCTATTTTCAGTTTCAAATTACGACGTTTCATACCAAAAATATGCCAATTACTGTAAACGGCGATGGGTCATATTTTGCCCAAACCCCCCTGCAGTTTTCAAAATGTCCAAAATGTCGGAAATTTGACTCCTGAGCGTGATTTTTGAGCCGAATTCTGACTCTCTGCGCCAATTTTCAGTTTCAAACTACGACGTTTCATACCAAAAATATGCCAATTACTGTAAACGGCGATGGGTCATATTTTGCCCAAACCCGCCTGCAGTTTTCAAAATGTCCGAAATGTCGGAAATTTGACTGCTGAGCGGGATTTTTGACCCGAATTCTGACTCTCTGCGCCTTTTTTCAGTTTCAAATTACGACGTTTCATACCTAAAATATGCCAATTACTGTAAACGGCGATGTGTCATATTTTGCCCAAATTCCCCTGCAGTTTTCAAAATGTCCGAAATGTCGGAAATTTGACTCCTGAGCGTGATTTTTGAGCCGAATTCTGACTCTCTGCACCTATTTTCAGTTTCAAATTACGACGTTTCATACTGAAAATATGCCAATTACTGAAAACGGCGATAGGTCATATTTTGCCCAAACCCCCCTGCAGTTTTCAAAATGTCTGAAATGTCGGAAATTTGACTCCTGAGCGTGATTTTTGACCCGAATTCTGACTCTCTGCGCCTATTTTCAGTTTCAAATTACGACGTTTCATACTTAAAATATGCCAATTACTGTAAACGGCGATGGGTAATATTTTGCCCAAACCCCCCCCTGCAGTTTTCAAAATGTCCAAAATGTCGGAAATTTGACTCCTGAGCGTGATTTTTGACCCGAATTCTGACTCTCTGCGTGTATTTTCATTTTCAAATTACGACGTTTCATACCGAAAATATGCCAATTACTGAAAACGGCGATGGGTTATATTTTGCCCAAACCCCCCTGCAGTTTTCAAAATGTCTGAAATGTCGGAAATTTGACTCCTGAGCGTGATTTTTGAGCCGTATTCTGACTCTTTGCGCCTATTTTCAGTTTCAAATTACGACGTTTCATACCGAAAATATGCCAATTACTGTAAACGGCGATGGGTCATATTTTGCACAAACACCCCCTGCAGTTTTCAAAATGTCCGAAATGTCGGAAATTTGACTCCTGAGCGTGATTTTTGAGCCGAATTCTGACTCTCTGCACCTATTTTCAGTTTCAAATTACGACGTTTCATACCGAAAATATGCCAATTACTGAACACTACGATGGGTCATATTTTGCCCAAACCCCCCTACAGTTTTCAAATTGTCTGAAATGTCGGAAATTTGACTCCTGAGCGTGATATTTGAGCCGTATTCTGACTCCCTGCGCCTATTTTCAGTTTCAAATTACGACGTTTCATACCGAAAATATGCCAATTACTGTAAACGGCGATGGGTCATATTTTGCCCAAACCCCCCAGCAGTTTTCAAAATGTCCGAAATGTCGGAAATTTGACCCCTGAGCGTGATTTTTGAGCCGAATTCTGACTCTCTGCACCTATTTTCAGTTTCAAATTACGAAGTTTCATACCGAAAATATGCCAATTACTGAAAACTACGATGGGTCATATTTTGACTAAATCCCCCTGCAGTTTTCAAAATGTCTGAAATGTCGGAAATTTGACTCCAGAGCGTGATTTTTGAGCCAAATTCTGACTCTCTGCACCTATTTTCAGTTTCAAATTACGACGTTTCATACCGAAAATATGCCAATTACTGAAAACAACGATGGGTCATATTTTGCCCAAACCCCCCTGCAGTTTTCAAAATGTCTGAAATGTCGGAAATTTGACTCCTGAGCGTGATTTTTGAGCCGTATGCTGACTCTCTGCGCCTATTTTCAGTTTCAAATTACGACGTTTCATACCGAAAATATGCCAATTACTGTAAACGGCGATGTGTCATTTTTTGCCCAAACCCCCCTGCAGTTTTCAAAATGTCTGAATTGTCGGAAAATTGACTCCTGAGCGTGATTTTTGAGCCGAATTCTGACTCTCTGCACCAATTTTCAGTTTCAAATTACGACGTTTCATACCGAAAATATGCCAATTACTGAAAACGGCGATGGGTCATATTTTGCCCAAACCCCCCTGCAGTTTTCAAAATGTCTGAAATGTCGGAAATTTTACTCCTGAGCGTGATTTTTGAGCCGAATTCTGACTCTCTGCGCCTATTTTCAGTTTCAAATTACGACGTTTCATACCGAAAATATGCCAATTACTGTAAACGGCGATGGGTCATATTTTGCCCAAACCCCCCTGCAGTTTTCAAAATGTCTGAAATGTCGGAAATTTGACTCCAGAGCGTGATTTTTGAGCCGAATTCTGACTCTCTGCACCTATTTTCAGTTTCAAATTACGAAGTTTCATACCAAAAATATGCCAATTACTGTAAACGGCGATGGGTCATATTTTGCCCAAACCCCCCTGCAGTTTTCAAAATGTCCAAAATGTCGGAAATTTGACTCCTGAGCGTGATTTTTGAGCGGAATTCTGACTCTCTGCGCCAATTTTCAGTTTCAAATTACGACGTTTCATACCAAAAATATGCCAATTACTGTAAACGGCGATGGGTCATATTTTGCCCAAACCCGCCTGCAGTTTTCAAAATGTCCGAAATGTCGGAAATTTGACTGCTGAGCGTGATTTTTGACCCGAATTCTGACTCTCTGCGCCTTTTTTCAGTTTCAAATTACGACGTTTCATACCTAAAATATGCCAATTACTGTAAACGGCGATGTGTCATATTTTGCCCAAATTCCCCTGCAGTTTTCAAAATGTCCGAAATGTCGGAAATTTGACTCCTGAGCGTGATTTTTGAGCCGAATTCTGACTCTCTGCACCTATTTTCAGTTTCAAATTACGACGTTTCATACTGAAAATATGCCAATTACTGAAAACGGCGATAGGTCATATTTTGCCCAAACCCCCCTGCAGTTTTCAAAATGTCTGAAATGTCGGAAATTTGACTCCTGAGCGTGATTTTTGACCCGAATTCTGACTCTCTGCGCCTATTTTCAGTTTCAAATTACGACGTTTCATACTTAAAATATGCCAATTACTGTAAACGGCGATGGGTAATATTTTGCCCAAACCCCCCTGCAGTTTTCAAAATGTCCAAAATGTCGGAAATTTGACTCCTGAGCGTGATTTTTGACCCAAATTCTGACTCTCTGCGTGTATTTTCATTTTCAAATTACGACGTTTCATACCGAAAATATGCCAATTACTGAAAACGGCGATGGGTCATATTTTGCCCAAACCCCCCTGCAGTTTTCAAAATGTCTGAAATGTCGGAAATTTGACTCCTTGAGCGTGATTTTTGAGCCGTATTCTGACTCTTTGCGCCTATTTTCAGTTTCAAATTACGACGTTTCATACCGAAAATATGCCAATTACTGTAAACGGCGATGGGCCATATTTTGCACAAACACCCCCTGCAGTTTTCAAAATGTCCGAAATGTCGGAAATTTGACTCCTGAGCGTGATTTTTGAGCCGAATTCTGACTCTCTGCACCAATTTTCAGTTTCAAATTACGACGTTTCATACCGAAAATATGCCAATTACTGAAAACGGCGATGGGTCATATTTTGCCCAAACCCCCCTGCAGTTTTCAAAATGTCTGAAATGTCGGAAATTTTACTCCTGAGCGTGATTTTTGAGCCGAATTCTGACTCTCTGCGCCTATTTTTAGTTTCAAATTACGACGTTTCATACCGAAAATATGCCAATTACTGTAAACGGCGATGGGTCATATTTTGCCCAAACCCCCCTGCAGTTTTCAAAATGTCTGAAATGTCGGAAATTTGACTCCAGAGCGTGATTTTTGAGCCGAATTCTGACTCTCTGCACCTATTTTCAGTTTCAAATTACGAAGTTTCATACCAAAAATATGCCAATTACTGTAAACGGCGATGGGTCATATTTTGCCCAAACCCCCTTGCAGTTTTCAAAATGTCCAAAATGTCGGAAATTTGACTCCTGAGCGTGATTTTTGAGCCGAATTCTGACTCTGCGCCAATTTTCAGTTTCAAATTACGACGTTTCATACCAAAAATATGCCAATTACTGTAAACGGCGATGGGTCATATTTTGCCCAAACCCGCCTGCAGTTTTCAAAATGTCCGAAATGTCGGAAATTTGACTGCTGAGCGTGATTTTTGAGCCGAATTCTGACTCTCTGCGCCTTTTTTCAGTTTCAAATTACGACGTTTCATACCAAAAATATGCCAATTACTGTAAACCGCGATGGGTCATATTTTGCCCAAACCCCCCTGCAGTTTTCAAAATGTCCAAAATGTCGGAAATTTGACTCCTGAGCGTGATTTTTGAGCCGAATTCTGACTCTCTGCGCCTATTTTCAGTTTCAAATTACGACGTTTCATACCAAAAATATGCCAATTACTGTAAACGGCGATGGGTCATATTTTGCCCAAACCCGCCTGCAGTTTTCAAAATGTCCGAAATGTCGGAAATTTGACTGCTGAGCGTGATTTTTGACCCGAATTCTGACTCTCTGCGCCTTTTTTCAGTTTCAAATTACGACGTTTCATACCTAAAATATGCCAATTACTGTAAACGGCGATGTGTCATATTTTGCCCAAATTCCCCTGCAGTTTTCAAAATGTCCGAAATGTCGGAAATTTGACTCCTGAGAGTGATTTTTGAGCCGAATTCTGACTCTACACCTATTTTCAGTTTCAAATTACGACGTTTCATACTGAAAATATGCCAATTACTGTAAACGGCGATAGGTCATATTTTGCACAAACACCCCCTGCAGTTTTCAAAATGTCCGAAATGTCGGAAATTTGACTCCTGAGCGTGATTTTGAGCCGAATTCTGACTCTCTGCGCCTATTTTCAGTTTTAAATTGCGACGTTTCATACTGAAAATATGCCAATTACTGAAAACGGCGATAGGTCATATTTTGCCCAAACCCCCCTGCAGTTTTCAAAATGTCTGAAATGTCGGAAATTTGACACCTGAGCGTGATTTTTGAGGCGAATTCTGACTCTCTGCACCTATTTTCAGTTTCAAATTACGACGTTTCATACCGAAAATATGCCAATAACTGTAAACGGCGATGGGTCATATTTTGCCCAAACCCCCCTGCAGTTTTCAAAATGTCTGAAATGTCGGAAATTTGAATCCTGAGCGTGATTTTTGAGCCGAGTTAAGACTCTTTGCACCTATTTTCAGTTTCAAATTACGACGTTTCATACCGAAAATATGTCAGTTATTGAAAACGGCGATGGGTCATAATTTGCCCAAACACCTCAGCAATTTTCAAAATGTCTGAAATATCGGAAATTTGACTCCTGAGCGTGATTTTTGAGCCTAATTCTGACTCTTTGCGCCTATTTTCAGTTTCAAATTACGACGTTTCATACCGAAAATATGCCAATTACTGTAAACGGCAATGGATCATATTTTGCCCAAACCCCCCCCTGCAGTTTTCAAAATGCCCGAAATGTCGGAAATTTGACTCCTGAGCGTGATATTTGAGCTGTATTCTGACTCTCTGCGCCTATTTTCAGTTTCAAATTACGACGTTTCATACCGAAAATATGCCAATTACTGTAAACGGCGATGTGTCATATTTTGCCCAAACCCCCCTGCAGTTTTCAAATTGTCTGAAATGTCGGAAATTTGACTCCTGAGCGTGATTTTTGAGCCGAATTCTGACTCTCTGCACCTATTTTCAGTTTCAAATTACGAAGTTTCATACCGAAAATATGCCAATTACTGAAAACGGCGATGGGTCATATTTTGGCCAAACCCCCCTGCAGTTTTCAAAATGTCCAAAATGTCGGAAATTTGACCACTGAGCGTGATTTTTGACCCGAATTCTGACTCTCTGCGCCTTTTTTCAGTTTCAAATTACGACGTTTCATACCTAAAATATGCCAATTACTGTAAACGGAGATGGGTCATATTTAGCCCAAATTCCCCTGCAGTTTTCAAAATGTCCGAAATGTCGGAAATTTGACTCCTGAGCGTGATTTTTGACCCGAATTCTGACTCTCTGCGTGTATTTTCATTTTCAAATTACGACGTTTCATACCGAAAATATGCCAATTAATGTAAACGTCGATGGGTCATATTTTGCACAAACACCCCCTGCAGTTTTCAAAATGTCCGAAATGTCGGAAATTTGACTCCTGAGCGTGATTTTGAGCCGAATTCTGACTCTCTGCGCCTATTTTCAGTTTCAAATTACGACGTTTCATACTGAAAATATGCCAATTACTGAAAACGGCGATAGGTCATATTTTGCCCAAACCCCCCTGCAGTTTTCAAAATGTCTGAAATGTCGGAAATTTGACACCTGAGCGTGATTTTTGAGCCGAATTCTGACTCTCTGCACCTATTTTCAGTTTCAAATTACGACGTTTCATACCGAAAATATGCCAATTACTGAAAACGGCGATGGGTCATATTTTGCCCAAACCCCCCTGCAGTTTTCAAAATGTCTGAAATGTCGGAAATTTGACTCCTTGAGCGTGATTTTTGAGCCGTATTCTGACTCTTTGCGCCTATTTTCAGTTTCAAATTACGACGTTTCATACCGAAAATATGCCAATTACTGTAAACGGCGATGGGCCATATTTTGCACAAACACCCCCTGCAGTTTTCAAAATGTCCGAAATGTCGGAAATTTGACTCCTGAGCGTGATTTTTGAGCCGAATTCTGACTCTCTGCACCAATTTTCAGTTTCAAATTACGACGTTTCATACCGAAAATATGCCAATTACTGAAAACGGCGATGGGTCATATTTTGCCCAAACCCCCCTGCAGTTTTCAAAATGTCTGAAATGTCGGAAATTTTACTCCTGAGCGTGATTTTTGAGCCGAATTCTGACTCTCTGCGCCTATTTTTAGTTTCAAATTACGACGTTTCATACCGAAAATATGCCAATTACTGTAAACGGCGATGGGTCATATTTTGCCCAAACCCCCCTGCAGTTTTCAAAATGTCTGAAATGTCGGAAATTTGACTCCAGAGCGTGATTTTTGAGCCGAATTCTGACTCTCTGCACCTATTTTCAGTTTCAAATTACGAAGTTTCATACCAAAAATATGCCAATTACTGTAAACGGCGATGGGTCATATTTTGCCCAAACCCCCTTGCAGTTTTCAAAATGTCCAAAATGTCGGAAATTTGACTCCTGAGCGTGATTTTTGAGCGGAATTCTGACTCTCTGCGCCAATTTTCAGTTTCAAATTACGACGTTTCATACCAAAAATATGCCAATTACTGTAAACGGCGATGGGTCATATTTTGCCCAAACCCGCCTGCAGTTTTCAAAATGTCCGAAATGTCGGAAATTTGACTGCTGAGCGTGATTTTTGAGCCGAATTCTGACTCTCTGCGCCTTTTTTCAGTTTCAAATTACGACGTTTCATACCAAAAATATGCCAATTACTGTAAACCGCGATGGGTCATATTTTGCCCAAACCCCCCTGCAGTTTTCAAAATGTCCAAAATGTCGGAAATTTGACTCCTGAGCGTGATTTTTGAGCCGAATTCTGACTCTCTGCGCCTATTTTCAGTTTCAAATTACGACGTTTCATACCAAAAATATGCCAATTACTGTAAACGGCGATGGGTCATATTTTGCCCAAACCCGCCTGCAGTTTTCAAAATGTCCGAAATGTCGGAAATTTGACTGCTGAGCGTGATTTTTGACCCGAATTCTGACTCTCTGCGCCTTTTTTCAGTTTCAAATTACGACGTTTCATACCTAAAATATGCCAATTACTGTAAACGGCGATGTGTCATATTTTGCCCAAATTCCCCTGCAGTTTTCAAAATGTCCGAAATGTCGGAAATTTGACTCCTGAGAGTGATTTTTGAGCCGAATTCTGACTCTACACCTATTTTCAGTTTCAAATTACGACGTTTCATACTGAAAATATGCCAATTACTGTAAACGGCGATAGGTCATATTTTGCACAAACACCCCCTGCAGTTTTCAAAATGTCCGAAATGTCGGAAATTTGACTCCTGAGCGTGATTTTGAGCCGAATTCTGACTCTCTGCGCCTATTTTCAGTTTCAAATTGCGACGTTTCATACTGAAAATATGCCAATTACTGAAAACGGCGATAGGTCATATTTTGCCCAAACCCCCCTGCAGTTTTCAAAATGTCTGAAATGTCGGAAATTTGACACCTGAGCGTGATTTTTGAGGCGAATTCTGACTCTCTGCACCTATTTTCAGTTTCAAATTACGACGTTTCATACCGAAAATATGCCAATAACTGTAAACGGCGATGGGTCATATTTTGACCAAACCCCCCTGCAGTTTTCAAAATGTCTGAAATGTCGGAAATTTGAATCCTGAGCGTGATTTTTGAGCCGAGTTAAGACTCTTTGCACCTATTTTCAGTTTCAAATTACGACGTTTCATACCGAAAATATGTCAGTTATTGAAAACGGCGATGGGTCATAATTTGCCCAAACACCTCAGCAATTTTCAAAATGTCTGAAATGTCGGAAATTTGACTCCTGAGCGTGATTTTTGAGCCTAATTCTGACTCTTTGCGCCTATTTTCAGTTTCAAATTACGACGTTTCATACCGAAAATATGCCAATTACTGTAAACGGCAATGGATCATATTTTGCCCAAACCCCCCCCTGCAGTTTTCAAAATGCCCGAAATGTCGGAAATTTGACTCCTGAGCGTGATATTTGAGCCGTATTCTGACTCTCTGCGCCTATTTTCAGTTTCAAATTACGACGTTTCATACCGAAAATATGCCAATTACTGTAAACGGCGATGTGTCATATTTTGCCCAAACCCCCCTGCAGTTTTCAAATTGTCCGAAATGTCGGAAATTTGACTCCTGAGCGTGATTTTTGAGCCGAATTCTGACTCTCTGCACCTATTTTCAGTTTCAAATTACGAAGTTTCATACCGAAAATATGCCAATTACTGAAAACGGCGATGGGTCATATTTTGGCCAAACCCCCCTGCAGTTTTCAAAATGTCCAAAATGTCGGAAATTTGACTCCTGAGCGTGATTTTTGACCCGAATTCTGACTCTCTGCGCCTTTTTTCAGTTTCAAATTACGACGTTTCATACCTAAAATATGCCAATTACTGTAAACGGAGATGGGTCATATTTAGCCCAAATTCCCCTGCAGTTTTCAAAATGTCCGAAATGTCGGAAATTTGACTCCTGAGCGTGATTTTTGACCCGAATTCTGACTCTCTGCGTGTATTTTCATTTTCAAATTACGACGTTTCATACCGAAAATATGCCAATTAATGTAAACGTCGATGGGTCATATTTTGCACAAACACCCCCTGCAGTTTTCAAAATGTCCGAAATGTCGGAAATTTGACTCCTGAGCGTGATTTTGAGCCGAATTCTGACTCTCTGCGCCTATTTTCAGTTTCAAATTACGACGTTTCATACTGAAAATATGCCAATTACTGAAAACGGCGATAGGTCATATTTTGCCCAAACCCCCCTGCAGTTTTCAAAATGTCTGAAATGTCGGAAATTTGACACCTGAGCGTGATTTTTGAGCCGAATTCTGACTCTCTGCACCTATTTTCAGTTTCAAATTACGACGTTTCATACCGAAAATATGCCAATTACTGAAAACGGCGATAGGTCATATTTTGCCCAAACCCACCTGCAGTTTTCAAAATGTCTGAAATGTCGGAAATTTTACTCCTGAACGTGATTTATGAGCCGAATTCTGACTCTGCGCCTATTTTCAGTTTCAAATTACGACGTTTCATACCGAAAATATGCCAATAACTGTAAACGGCGATGGGTCATATTTTGCCCAAACCCCCCTGCAGTTTTCAAAATGTCTGAAATGTCGGAAATTTTACTCCTGAGCGTGATTTTTGAGCCGAATTCTGACTCTCTGCGCCTATTTTCAGTTTCAAATTACGACGTTTCATACCGAAAATATGCCAAATACTGTAAACGGCGATGGGTCATATTTTGCCCAAACCCCCCCTGCAGTTTTCAAAATGTCCGAAATGTCGCAAATTTGACTCCTGAGCGTGATTTTTGAGCCGAGTTAAGACTCTTTGCACCTATTTTCAGTTTCAAATTACGACGTTTCATACCGAAAATATGCCAGTTATTGAAAACGGCGATGGGTCATAATTTGCCCAAACACCTCAGCAATTTTCAAAATGTCTGAAATGTCGGAAATTTGACCCTTGAGCGTGATTTTTGAGCCTAATTCTGACTCTTTGCGCCTATTTTCAGTTTCAAATTACGACGTTTCATACCGAAAATATGCCAATTACTGTAAACAGCAATGGATCATATTTTGCCCAAACCCCCCCCTGCAGTTTTCAAAATGTCTGAAATGTCGGAAATTTGACTCCTGAGCGTGATATTTGAGCCGTATTCTGACTCTCTGCGCCTATTTTCAGTTTCAAATTACGACGTTTCATACCGAAAATATGCCAATTACTGTAAACGGCGATGTGTCATATTTTGCCCAAACCCCCCTGCAGTTTTCAAATTGTCCGAAATGTCGGAAATTTGACTCCTGAGCGTGATTTTTGAGCCGAATTCTGACTCTCTGCACCTATTTTCAGTTTCAAATTACGAAGTTTCATACCGAAAATATGCCAATTACTGAAAACGGCGATGGGTCATATTTTGGCCAAACCCCCCTGCAGTTTTCAAAATGTCCGAAATGTCGGAAATTTGACTCCTGAGCGTGATTTTTGACCCGAATTCTGACTCTCTGCGCCTTTTTTCAGTTTCAAATTACGACGTTTCATACCTAAAATATGCCAATTACTGTAAACGGCGATGGGTCATATTTTGCCCAAATTCCCCTGCAGTTTTCAAAATGTCCGAAATGTCGGAAATTTGACTCCTGAGCGTGATTTTTGAGCCGAATTCTGACTCTCTGCACCTATTTTCAGTTTCAAATTACGACGTTTCATACTGAAAATATGCCAATTACTGAAAACGGCGATAGGTCATATTTTGCCCAAACCCCCCTGCAGTTTTCAACATGTCTGAAATGTCGGAAATTTGACTCCTGAGCGTGATTTTTGACCCGAATTTTGACTCTCTGCGCCTATTTTCAGTTTCAAATTATGACGTTTCATACTTAAAATATGCCAATTACTGTAAACGGCGATGGGTAATATTTTGCCCAAACCCCCCTGCAGTTTTCAAAATGTCTGAAATGTCGGAAATTTGACTCCTGAGCGTGATTTTTGACCCGAACTCTGACTCTCTGCGCCTATTTTCAGTTTCAAATTACGACGTTTAATACCGAAAATATGCCAATTACTGAAAACGGCGATGGGTCATATTTTGCCCAAACCCCCCTGCAGTTTTCAAAATGTCCGAAATGTCGGAAATTTGACCCCTGAGCGTGATTTTTGAACCGAATTCTGACTCTCTGCACCTATTTTCAGTTTCAAATTACGACGTTTCATACCGAAAATATGCCAATTACTGAAAACAGCGATGGGTCATATTTTGCCCAAACCCCCCTGCAGTTTTCAAAACTCTGAAATGTCGGGAATTTTACTCCTGAGCGTGATTTTTGAGCCGAATTCTGACTCTCTGCGCCTATTTTCAGTTTCAAATTACGACGTTTCATACCGAAAATATGCCAATTACTGTAAACGGCGATGGGTCATATTTTGCCCAAACCCCCCTGCAGTTTTCAAAATGTCTGAAATGTCGGAAATTTGACTCGAGAGCGTGATTTTTGAGCCGAATTCTGACTCTCTGCACCTATTTTCAGTTTCAAATTACGAAGTTTCATACCGAAAATATGCCAATTACTGAAAACAACGATGGGTCATATTTTGCCCAAACCCCCCTGCAGTTTTCAAAATGTCTGAAATGTCGGAAATTTGACTCCTGAGCGTGATTTTTGAGCCGAATTCTGACTCTCTGCGCCTATTTTCAGTTTCAAATTACGACGTTTCATACCAAAAATATGCCAATTACTGTAAACGGCGATGGGTCATATTTTGCCCAAACCCCCCTGCAGTTTTCAAAATGTCCAAAATGTCGGAAATTTGACTCCTGAGCGTGATTTTTGAGCCGAATTCTGACTCTCTGCGCCAATTTTCAGTTTCAAATTACGACGTTTCATACCAAAAATATGCCAATTACTGTAAACGGCGATGGGTCATATTTTGCCCAAACCCGCCTGCAGTTTTCAAAATGTCCGAAATGTCGGAAATTTGACTGCTGAGCGGGATTTTTGACCCGAATTCTGACTCTCTGCGCCTTTTTTCAGTTTCAAATTACGACGTTTCATACCTAAAATATGCCAATTACTGTAAACGGCGATGTGTCATATTTTGCCCAAATTCCCCTGCAGTTTTCAAAATGTCCGAAATGTCGGAAATTTGACTCCTGAGCGTGATTTTTGAGCCGAATTCTGACTCTCTGCACCTATTTTCAGTTTCAAATTACGACGTTTCATACTGAAAATATGCCAATTACTGAAAACGGCGATAGGTCATATTTTGCCCAAACCCCCCTGCAGTTTTCAACATGTCTGAAATGTCGGAAATTTGACTCCTGAGCGTGATTTTTGACCCGAATTTTGACTCTCTGCGCCTATTTTCAGTTTCAAATTATGACGTTTCATACTTAAAATATGCCAATTACTGTAAACGGCGATGGGTAATATTTTGCCCAAACCCCCCTGCAGTTTTCAAAATGTCTGAAATGTCGGAAATTTGACTCCTGAGCGTGATTTTTGACCCGAACTCTGACTCTCTGCGCCTATTTTCAGTTTCAAATTACGACGTTTAATACCGAAAATATGCCAATTACTGAAAACGGCGATGGGTCATATTTTGCCCAAACCCCCCTGCAGTTTTCAAAATGTCCGAAATGTCGGAAATTTGACCCCTGAGCGTGATTTTTGAACCGAATTCTGACTCTCTGCACCTATTTTCAGTTTCAAATTACGACGTTTCATACCGAAAATATGCCAATTACTGAAAACAGCGATGGGTCATATTTTGCCCAAACCCCCCTGCAGTTTTCAAAACTCTGAAATGTCGGGAATTTTACTCCTGAGCGTGATTTTTGAGCCGAATTCTGACTCTCTGCGCCTATTTTCAGTTTCAAATTACGACGTTTCATACCGAAAATATGCCAATTACTGTAAACGGCGATGGGTCATATTTTGCCCAAACCCCCCTGCAGTTTTCAAAATGTCTGAAATGTCGGAAATTTGACTCGAGAGCGTGATTTTTGAGCCGAATTCTGACTCTCTGCACCTATTTTCAGTTTCAAATTACGAAGTTTCATACCGAAAATATGCCAATTACTGAAAACAACGATGGGTCATATTTTGCCCAAACCCCCCTGCAGTTTTCAAAATGTCTGAAATGTCGGAAATTTAACTCCTGAGCGTGATTTTTGAGCCGAATTCTGACTCTCTGCGCCTATTTTCAGTTTCAAATTACGACGTTTCATACCAAAAATATGCCAATTACTGTAAACGGCGATGGGTCATATTTTGCCCAAACCCCCCTGCAGTTTTCAAAATGTCCAAAATGTCGGAAATTTGATTCCTGAGCGTGATTTTTGAGCCGAATTCTGACTCTCTGCGCCAATTTTCAGTTTCAAATTACGACGTTTCATACCAAAAATATGCCAATTACTGTAAACGGCGATGGGTCATATTTTGCCCAAACCCGCCTGCAGTTTTCAAAATGTCCGAAATGTCGGAAATTTGACTGCTGAGCGGGATTTTTGACCCGAATTCTGACTCTCTGCGCCTTTTTTCAGTTTCAAATTACGACGTTTCATACCTAAAATATGCCAATTACTGTAAACGGCGATGTGTCATATTTTGCCCAAATTCCCCTGCAGTTTTCAAAATGTCCGAAATGTCGGAAATTTGACTCCTGAGCGTGATTTTTGAGCCGAATTCTGACTCTCTGCACCTATTTTCAGTTTCAAATTACGACGTTTCATACTGAAAATATGCCAATTACTGAAAACGGCGATAGGTCATATTTTGCCCAAACCCCCCTGCAGTTTTCAAAATGTCTGAAATGTCGGAAATTTGACTCCTGAGCGTGATTTTTGACCCGAATTCTGACTCTCTGCGCCTATTTTCAGTTTCAAATTACGACGTTTCATACTTAAAATATGCCAATTACTGTAAACGGCGATGGGTAATATTTTGCCCAAACCCCCCCTGCAGTTTTCAAAATGTCCAAAATGTCGGAAATTTGACTCCTGAGCGTGATTTTTGACCCGAATTCTGACTCTCTGCGTGTATTTTCATTTTCAAATTACGACGTTTCATACCGAAAATATGCCAATTACTGAAAACGGCGATGGGTTATATTTTGCCCAAACCCCCCTGCAGTTTTCAAAATGTCTGAAATGTCGGAAATTTGATTCCTGAGCGTGATTTTTGAGCCGTATTCTGACTCTTTGCGCCTATTTTCAGTTTCAAATTACGACGTTTCATACCGAAAATATGCCAATTACTGTAAACGGCGATGGGTCATATTTTGCACAAACACCCCCTGCAGTTTTCAAAATGTCCGAAATGTCGGAAATTTGACTCCTGAGCGTGATTTTTGAGCCGAATTCTGACTCTCTGCACCTATTTTCAGTTTCAAATTACGACGTTTCATACCGAAAATATGCCAATTACTGAACACTACGATGGGTCATATTTTGCCCAAACCCCCCTGCAGTTTTCAAATTGTCTGAAATGTCGGAAATTTGACTCCTGAGCGTGATATTTGAGCCATATTCTGACTCCCTGCGCCTATTTTCAGTTTCAAATTACGACGTTTCATACCGAAAATATGCCAATTACTGTAAACGGCGATGGGTCATATTTTGCCCAAACCCCCCAGCAGTTTTCAAAATGTCCGAAATGTCGGAAATTTGACCCCTGAGCGTGATTTTTGAGCCGAATTCTGACTCTCTGCACCTATTTTCAGTTTCAAATTACGACGTTTCATACCGAAAATATGCCAATTACTGAAAACTACGATGGGTTATATTTTGACCAAACCCCCCTGCAGTTTTCAAAATGTCTGAAATGTCGGAAATTTGACTCCAGAGCGTGATTTTTGAGCCAAATTCTGACTCTCTGCACCTATTTTCAGTTTCAAATTACGACGTTTCATACCGAAAATATGCCAAATACTGAAAACAACGATGGGTCATATTTTGCCCAAACCCCCCTGCAGTTTTCAAAATGTCTGAAATGTCGGAAATTTGACTCCTGAGCGTGATTTTTGAGCCGTATGCTGACTCTCTGCGCCTATTTTCAGTTTCAAATTACGACGTTTCATACCGAAAATATGCCAATTACTGTAAACGGCGATGTGTCATTTTTTGCCCAAACCCCCCTGCAGTTTTCAAAATGTCCGAAATGTCGGAAATTTGACCCCTGAGCGTGATTTTTGAACCGAATTCTGACTCTCTGCACCTATTTTCAGTTTCAAATTACGACGTTTCATACCGAAAATATGCCAATTACTGAAAACAGCGATGGGTCATATTTTGCCCAAACCCCCCTGCAGTTTTCAAAACTCTGAAATGTCGGGAATTTTACTCCTGAGCGTGATTTTTGAGCCGAATTCTGACTCTCTGCGCCTATTTTCAGTTTCAAATTACGACGTTTCATACCGAAAATATGCCAATTACTGTAAACGGCGATGGGTCATATTTTGCCCAAACCCCCCTGCAGTTTTCAAAATGTCTGAAATGTCGGAAATTTGACTCCAGAGCGTGATTTTTGAGCCGAATTCTGACTCTCTGCACCATTTTTCAGTTTCAAATTACGAAGTTTCATACCGAAAATATGCCAATTACTGAAAACAACGATGGGTCATATTTTGCCCAAACCCCCCTGCAGTTTTCAAAATGTCTGAAATGTCGGAAATTTTACTCCTGAGCGTGATTTTTGAGCCGAATTCTGACTCTCTGCGCCTATTTTCAGTTTCAAATTACGACGTTTCATACCGAAAATATGCCAATTACTGTAAACGGCGATGGGTCATATTTTGCCCAAACCCCCCTGCAGTTTTCAAAATGTCTGAAATGTCGGAAATTTGACTCCAGAGCGTGATTTTTGAGCCGAATTCTGACTCTCTGCACCTATTTTCAGTTTCAAATTACGAAGTTTCATACCAAAAATATGCCAATTACTGTAAACGGCGATGGGTCATATTTTGCCCAAACCCCCCTGCAGTTTTCAAAATGTCCAAAATGTCGGAAATTTGACTCCTGAGCGTGATTTTTGAGCGGAATCTGACTCTCTGCGCCAATTTTCAGTTTCAAATTACGACGTTTCATACCAAAAATATGCCAATTACTGTAAACGGCGATGGGTCATATTTTGCCCAAACCCGCCTGCAGTTTTCAAAATGTCCGAAATGTCGGAAATTTGACTGCTGAGCGTGATTTTTGACCCGAATTCTGACTCTCTGCGCCTTTTTTCAGTTTCAAATTACGACGTTTCATACCTAAAATATGCCAATTACTGTAAACGGCGATGTGTCATATTTTGCCCAAATTCCCCTGCAGTTTTCAAAATGTCCGAAATGTCGGAAATTTGACTCCTGAGCGTGATTTTTGAGCCGAATTCTGACTCTCTGCACCTATTTTCAGTTTCAAATTACGACGTTTCATACTGAAAATATGCCAATTACTGAAAACGGCGATAGGTCATATTTTGCCCAAACCCCCCTGCAGTTTTCAAAATGTCTGAAATGTCGGAAATTTGACTCCTGAGCGTGATTTTTGACCCGAATTCTGACTCTCTGCGCCTATTTTCAGTTTCAAATTACGACGTTTCATACTTAAAATATGCCAATTACTGTAAACGGCGATGGGTAATATTTTGCCCAAACCCCCCTGCAGTTTTCAAAATGTCCAAAATGTCGGAAATTTGACTCCTGAGCGTGATTTTTGACCCGAATTCTGACTCTCTGCGTGTATTTTCATTTTCAAATTACGACGTTTCATACCGAAAATATGCCAATTACTGAAAACGTCGATGGGTCATATTTTGCCCGAACCCCCCTGCAGTTTTCAAAATGTCTGAAATGTCGGAAATTTGACTCCTGAGCGTGATTTTTGAGCCGTATTCTGACTCTTTGCGCCTATTTTCAGTTTCAAATTACGACGTTTCATACCGAAAATATGCCAATTACTTTAAACGGCGATGGGCCATATTTTGCACAAACACCCCCTGCAGTTTTCAAAATGTCCGAAATGTCGGAAATTTGACTCCTGAGCGTGATTTTTGAGCCGAATTCTGACTCTCTGCACCAATTTTCAGTTTCAAATTACGACGTTTCATACCGAAAATATGCCAATTACTGAAAATGCCGATGGGTCATATTTTGCCCAAACCCCCCTGCAGTTTTCAAAATGTCTGAAATGTCGGAAATTTTACTCCTGAGCGTGATTTTTGAGCCGAATTCTGACTCTCTGCGCCTATTTTCAGTTTCAAATTACGACGTTTCATACCGAAAATATGCCAATTACTGTAAACGGCGATGGGTCATATTTTGCCCAAACCCCCCTGCAGTTTTCAAAATGTCTGAAATGTCGGAAATTTGACTCCAGAGCGTGATTTTTGAGCCGAATTCTGACTCTCTGCACCTATTTTCAGTTTCAAATTACGAAGTTTCATACCAAAAATATGCCAATTACTGTAAACGGCGATGGGTCATATTTTGCCCAAACCCCCCTGCAGTTTTCAAAATGTCCAAAATGTCGGAAATTTGACTCCTGAGCGTGATTTTTGAGCGGAATTCTGACTCTCTGCGCCAATTTTCAGTTTCAAATTACGACGTTTCATACCAAAAATATGCCAATTACTGTAAACGGCGATGGGTCATATTTTGCCCAAACCCGCCTGCAGTTTTCAAAATGTCCGAAATGTCGGAAATTTGACTGCTGAGCGTGATTTTTGACCCGAATTCTGACTCTCTGCGCCTTTTTTCAGTTTCAAATTACGACGTTTCATACCTAAAATATGCCAATTACTGTAAACGGCGATGTGTCATATTTTGCCCAAATTCCCCTGCAGTTTTCAAAATGTCCGAAATGTCGGAAATTTGACTCCTGAGCGTGATTTTTGAGCCGAATTCTGACTCTCTGCACCTATTTTCAGTTTCAAATTACGACGTTTCATACTGAAAATATGCCAATTACTGAAAACGGCGATAGGTCATATTTTGCCCAAACCCCCCTGCAGTTTTCAAAATTTCTGAAATGTCGGAAATTTGACTCCTGAGTGTGATTTTTGACCCGAATTCTGACTCTCTGCGCCTATTTTCAGTTTCAAATTACGACGTTTCATACTTAAAATATGCCAATTACTGTAAACGGCGATGGGTAATATTTTGCCCAAACCCCCCTGCAGTTTTCAAAATGTCCAAAATGTCGGAAATTTGACTCCTGAGCGTGATTTTTGACCCGAATTCTGACTCTCTGCGTGTATTTTCATTTTCAAATTACGACGTTTCATACCGAAAATATGCCAATTACTGAAAACGGCGATGGGTCATATTTTGCCCAAACCCCCCCTGCAGTTTTCAAAATGTCTGAAATGTCGGAAATTTGACTCCAGAGCGTGATTTTTGAGCCGTATTCTGACTCTTTGCGCCTATTTTCAGTTTCAAATTACGACGTTTCATACCGAAAATATGCCAATTACTGTAAACGGCGATGGGTCATATTTTGCACAAACACCCCCTGCAGTTTTCAAAATGTCCGAAATGTCGGAAATTTGACTCCTGAGCGTGATTTTTGAGCCGAATTCTGACTCTCTGCACCTATTTTCAGTTTCAAATTACGACGTTTCATACCGAAAATATGCCAATTACTGAACACTACGATGGGTCATATTTTGCCCAAACCCCCCTGCAGTTTTCAAATTGTCTGAAATGTCGGAAATTTGACTCCTGAGCGTGATATTTGAGCCGTATTCTGACTCCCTGCGCCTATTTTCAGTTTCAAATTACGACGTTTCATACCGAAAATATGCCAATTACTGTAAACGGCGATGGGTCATATTTTGCCCAAACCCCCCAGCAGTTTTCAAAATGTCCGAAATGTCGGAAATTTGACCCCTGAGCGTGATTTTTGAGCCGAATTCTGACTCTCTGCACCTATTTTCAGTTTCAAATTACGACGTTTCATACCGAAAATATGCCAATTACTGAAAACTACGATGGGTCATATTTTGACCAAACCCCCCTGCAGTTTTCAAAATGTCTGAAATGTCGGAAATTTGACTCCAGAGCGTGATTTTTGAGCCAAATTCTGACTCTCTGCACCTATTTTCAGTTTCAAATTACGACGTTTCATACCGAAAATATGCAAATTACTGAAAACAACGATGGGTCATATTTTGCCCAAACCCCCCTGCAGTTTTCAAAATGTCTGAAATGTCGGAAATTTGACTCGTGAGCGTGATTTTTGAGCCGTATGCTGACTCTCTGCGCCTATTTTCAGTTTCAAATTACGACGTTTCATACCGAAAATATGCCAATTACTGTAAACGGCGATGTGTCATTTTTTGCCCAAACCCCCCTGCAGTTTTCAAAATGTCTGAATTGTCGGAAAATTGACTCCTGAGCGTGATTTTTGAGCCGAATTCTGACTCTCTGCACCAATTTTCAGTTTCAAATAACGACGTTTCATACCGAAAATATGCCAATTACTGAAAACGGCGATGGGTCATATTTTGCCCAAACCCCCCTGCAGTTTTCAAAATGTCTGAAATGTCGGAAATTTGACTCCTGAGCGTGATTTATGAGCCGAATTCTGACTCTGCGCCTATTTTCAGTTTCAAATTACGACGTTTCATACCGAAAATATGCCAATAACTGTAAACGGCGATGGGTCATATTTTGCCCAAACCCCCCTGCAGTTTTCAAAATGTCTTAAATGTCGGAAATTTGACTCCTGAGCGTGATTTTTGAGCCGAATTCTGACTCTCTGCGCCTATTTTCAGTTTCAAATTACGACGTTTCATACTAAAAATATGCCAATTACTGTAAACGGCGAAGGGTCATATTTTGCCCAAACCCGCCTGCAGTTTTCAAAATGTCCGAAATGTCGGAAATTTGACTGCTGAGCGTGATTTTTGACCCGAATTCTGACTCTCTGCGCCTTTTTTCAGTTTCAAATTACGACGTTTCATACCTAAAATATGCCAATTACTGTAAACGGCGATGTGTCATATTTTGCCCAAATTCCCCTGCAGTTTTCAAAATGTCCGAAATGTCGGAAATTTGACTCCTGAGCGAGGTTTTGAGCCGAATTCTGACTCTCTGCACCTATTTTCAGTTTCAAATTACGACGTTTCATACTGAAAATATGCCAATTACTGAAAACGGCGATAGGTCATATTTTGCCCAAACCCCCCTGCAGTTTTCAAAATGTCTGAAATGTCGGAAATTTGACTCCTGAGCGTGATTTTTGACCCAAATTCTGACTCTCTGCGCCTATTTTCAGTTTCAAATTACGACGTTTCATACTTAAAATATGCCAATTACTGTAAACGGCGATGGGTAATATTTTGCCCAAACCCCCCTGCAGTTTTCAAAATGTCCAAAATGTCGGAAATTTGACTCCTGAGCGTGATTTTTGACCCGAATTCTGACTCTCTGCGTGTATTTTCATTTTCAAATTACGACGTTTCATACCGAAAATATGCCAATTACTATAAACGGCGATGGGTCATATTTTGCCCAAACCCCCCTGCAGTTTTCAAAATGTCTGAAATGTCGGGAATTTGACTCCTGAGCGTGATTTTTGAGCCGTATTCTGACTCTTTGCGCCTATTTTCAGTTTCAAATTACGACGTTTCATACCGAAAATATGCCAATTACTGTAAACGGCGATGGGTCATATTTTGCACAAACACCCCCTGCAGTTTTCAAAATGTCCGAAATGTCGGAAATTTGACTCCTGAGCGTGATTTTTGAGCCGAATTCTGACTCTCTGCACCTATTTTCAGTTTCAAATTACGACGTTTCATACCGAAAATATGCCAATTACTGAACACTACGATGGGTCATATTTTGCCCAAACCCCCCGGCAGTTTTCAAATTGTCTGAAATGTCGGACATTTGACTCCTGAGCGTGATATTTGAGCCGTATTCTGACTCCCTGCGCCTATTTTCAGTTTCAAATTACGACGTTTCATACCGAAAATATGCCAATTACTGTAAACGGCGATGGGTCATATTTTGCCCAAACCCCCCAGCAGTTTTCAAAATGTCCGAAATGTCGGAAATTTGACCCCTGAGCGTGATTTTTGAGCGGAATTCTGACTCTCTGCACCTATTTTCAGTTTCAAATTACGACGTTTCATACCAAAAATATGCCAATTACTGTAAACGGCGATGGGTCATATTTTGCCCTAACCCGGCGATTTTCGGGTTTCATATTTTTGCCCAAACCCGGCGAAACCTGTAGCGGCGATTTTCGCCGCTACAGGCCAAAAATCACGCGATTTTCGCCGCTATCGGCCAAAAACCGCGCGATTTTCGCCGCTAGTGGCCAAAAATCGCGCAGTTTTCGCAGGTAAATACCAAAAACCGCGCGATTTTTGCCGCTACCGTCCAAAAACCGCGCGATTTTCGCCGCTAGCGGCAAAAAACCGTGCTATTTTCGCAGCTAGCGGACAAAAATCGTGCGATTTTCGCCGCTACCGGCCAAAAACCGCACGATTTTCGCCGCTAGCGGCCAAAAACCATGCGATTTTCGCAGCTGGGGGGCTAAAATCGCGCGATTTTCGCAGCTACCGGCAATAAATCGCGCGATTTTCGCCGCTACCGGCCAAAAACCGCGCGATTTTCGCCGCTAGCGGCCAAAAACCGTGCGGTTTTCGCAACTGTCGGCCAAAAATCGGGCTATTTTCGCCGCTAGCAGCCAAAAATCGGCGATTTTCGCCCCTAGAGGCCAAAAATCGTGCGAATTTCGCCGCTAGCGGCCAAAAATCGTGCGAATTTCGCCGCAAGCATCCAAAAATCGTGCGATTTTCGCCGCTACCGGCCAAAAACCGCGCGATTTTCGCCGCTAGTGGCCAAAAATCGCGCAATTTTCGCAGGTAAATGCCAAAAATCGCGCGATTTTCGCCGCTACCGGCCAAAAACCGTGCGATTTTCGCCCCTACCGGCCAAAAACCGCTCGATTTTCGCCGCTACCGTTCAAAAACCGCGCGATTTTCGCCGCTAGCGGCCAAAAACCGTGCGATTTTCGCAGCTGGCGGGCAAAAATCGCGCGATTTTCGCCGCTACTGGCCAAAAACCGCGCTTGATTTTTGCTGCTAGCGGCCAAAAATCGACCGATTTTCGCCGCTACCGGCCAAAAACCATGCGATTTTCGCAGCTGGCGAGCAAAAATCGCGCGATTTTCGCCGCTACCGGCCAAAAACCGCGCGATTTTCGCCGTTACCGGCCAAAAACCACGCGATTTTCGCAGCTAGCGGCCAAAAATCGTGCAATTTTCGCAACTGGCGGGCAAAAATCGCGCGATTTTCGCTGCTACCGGCCAAAAACCGTGCGATTTTCTCAGCTGCCGGGCAAAAATCGCGCGATTTTCGCCGCTATCGACCAAAAACTGTGCGATTTTCGCAGCTGGCGGGCAAAAATCGCGCGATTTTCGCCGCTACTGGCTAAAAATCGCGCGATTTTCGCCGCTAGAGGCAAAAAACCGCACAATTTTTGCCGCTAGCGGCCAAAAATCGCGCTATTTTCGCAAGTAAATGCCGAAAACCGCGCGATTTTCACCGCTAGCGGCCAAAAATCGCGCGATTTTCGCCGCTAGCGGCCAAAAACCATGCGATTATCGCAGCTGGCGGGCAAAAATCGCGCGATTTTCGCCGCTACCGGCCAAAAACCACGCGATTTTTGCAGCTGGGGGCAAAAAACCGGGCAATTTTTGCCGCTAGCGGCCAAAAATCGGGCTATTTTTGCCGCTAGCGGCCAAAAATCGGGCTATTTTCGCCGCTAGCGGCCAAAAATCGGCGATTTTCGCCCCTAGCGGCCAAAAATCGTGCGAATTTTGCCGTTAACGGCCAAAAATCGTGCGAATTTCACCGCTAGCGGTCAAAAATCGTGTGAATTTCGCAGCTAGCGGCCAAAAATCGTGCGATTTTTGCCGCTACCGGCCAAAAATCGGTCGATTTTCGCCGCTACCGGCCAAAATCCGCGCGATTTTTGACGCTAGCGGCCGAAAATCGACCGATATTTGCCGTTAACGGCCAAAAATCGACCGATTTTCCCGGCTGGCGGGTAAAAATCGCGCGATTTTCTCCGCTACCGGCCAAAAATCGCGCAATTTTCGCCGCTACCAGCCAAAAACCGCGCGATTTTCGCCGCTAGCGGCCAAAAATTGCCAAATTTTCCCTGCTTGCGGCCAAAAATGTGGCTATTTTCGCCCCTAAAGGCCAAAAATCGGGCGATTTTCTTCGCTAGCTGGCAAAAACCATGCGATTTTCCGGGCTGGCGGGCAAAAATCCCGCGATTTTCGCCGCTACCGGCCAAAAATCATGCGATTTTCGCCGCTGGCGGGCAAAAATCGCGCGATTTTCGCCACTACCGGCCAAAAATCACGCGATTTTCGCCGCCACTGGCCAAAAACCGCGCGATTTTCGCTGCTAGCGGCCAAAAATCGTGCGAATTTCGCCGTTAGCGGCCAAAAATCGTGCGAATTTCGCAGCTAGCGGCCAAAAATCGGTCGAGTTTCGCCGCTACCTGCCAAAATCCGCGCGACTTTTTACGCTAGCGGCCAAAAATCGACCGATTTTTGCCGTTAGCGTCCAAAAATCGAGCGATTTTCGCCGCTAGCGGCGAAAAAAGTGGCTATTTTCGCCGCTAGAGGCCAAAAACCGGACGATTTTCTTCGCTAGCGGCCAAAAACCATTCGATTTTCCGGGCTGGTGGGCAAAAATCGCGCGATTTTCGCCGATACCGGCCAAAAATCGCGCGATTTTCGCCGCTACTGGCCAAAACCGCGCGATTTTCGCCGCTAGCGGCCAAAAACCGTGCGATTTTCGCCACTCACGGGCAAAAATCGCGCGATTTTCGCCGTTAGCAGCCAAAAACCGTGCGATTTTCGCAGCTTGCGGCCAAAAATCGGGTGATTTTTGCCGCTAGCGGCCAAAAATCGTGCGAATTTCGCCGCTAGCGGCCAAAAATCGCGCGATTTACGCCGGTAGCGGCCAAAAACAATACGATTTTCGCAGCTGGCGGGCAAAAATCGCGCGATTTTCGCCGGTAGCGGCCAAAAACCGTGCGATTTTCGCCACTAGCGGCCAAAAACTGTGCGATTTTCGCAACTGGCGGGCAAAAATCGCGCGATTTTCGCCGTTACCGGCCAAAAACCGCGCGATTTTCGCCGCTAGTGGCCAAAAATCGCGCAGTTTTCGCAGATAAATGCTAAAAATCGCGCGATTTTCGCCGCTACCGGCCAAAAACCGTGCGATTTTCGCCGCTACCGGCCAAAAACCGCGCGATTTTTGCCGCTACCGTCTAAAAACCGCGCGATTTTCGCCGCTAGCGGCCAAAACCCGTGAGATTTTCGCAGCTAGCGGGCAAAAATCGCTATATTTTCGACGCTACCGGCCAAAAACTGCGATTTTCGCCCCTACCGGCCAAAAACGGCTCGATTTTCGCCGCTACCGTCCATAAACCGCGCGATTTTCGCCGCTAGCGGCCAAAAACCGTGCAATTTTCGCAGCTGGCGGGCAAAAATCGCGCGATTTTCGCCGCTACCGGCCAAAAACCGCGCTTGATTTTCGCCGCTAGCGGCCAAAAATCGGGTGATTTTTGCCGCTAGCGGCCAGAAATCGACCGATTTTCGCCGCTAGCGGCCAAAAACCACGCGATTTCCGCCGCTAGTGGCCAAAAACCATGCGATTTTCGCTACTGGCGGGCTAAAATCGCGCGATTTTCGCCGTTACCGGCCAAAAATCCCGCGATTTTCGCCGCTACCGGCCAAAAACCGTGCGATTTTCTCAGCTGCCGGGCAAAAATCGCGCGATTTTCGCCGCTATCGGCCAAAAACTGAGCGATTTTCGCAGCTGGCGGGCAAAAATCGCGCGATTTTCGCGGCTACTGGCTAAAAATCGCGCGATTTTCGCCGCTAGGGGCAAAAAACCGCGCAATTTTCGCCGCTAGCGGCCAAAAATCGCGCGATTTTCGCCGCTAGCGGCCAAAAACCATGCGATTATCGCAGCTTGCGGCCAAAAATCGGGTGATTTTTGCCGCTAGCAGCCAAAAACCGTGCGATTTTCGCAGCTTGCGGCCAAAAATCGGGTGATTTTTGCCGCTAGCGGCCAAAAATCGTGCGAATTTCGCCGCTAGCGGCCAAAAATCGCGCGATTTACGCCGGTAGCGGCCAAAAACCATACGATTTTCGCAGCTGGCGGGCAAAAATCGGGCGATTTTCGCCGGTAGCGGCCATAAACCGTGCGATTTTCGCCGCTAACGGCCAAAAACTGCGATTTTCGCAACTGGCGGGCAAAAATCGCGCGATTTTCGCCGCTAGCAGCCAAAAACCGTGCGATTTTCGCAGCTTGCGGCTAAAAATCGGGTGATTTTTGCCGCTATCGGCCAAAAATCGTTCGAATTTCGCCGCTAGCGGCCAAAAATCGCGCGATTTACGCCGGTAGCAGTTAAAAACCATACGATTTTCGCAGCTAACGGGCAAAAATCGCGCGATTTTCGCCGGTAGCGGCCAAAAACCGTGCGATTTTCGCTACTAGTGGCCAAAAACTGTGCGATTTTCGCAACTGGCGGGCAAAAATCGCGCGATTTTCGCCGTTACCGGCCAAAAATCACGCGATTTTCGCCGCTACTGGCCAAACACCGCGCGATTTTCGCCGCTAGTGGCCAAAAATCGCGCAGTTTTCGCAGATAAATGCCAAAAATCGCGCGATTTTCGCCGCTACCGGCCAGAAACCGTGCGATTTTCGCCGCTACCGGTCAAAAACCGCGCGATTTTTGCCGCTACCGTCTAAAAACCGCGCGATTTTCGCCGCTAGCGGCCAAAACCCGTGCGATTTTCGCAGCTAGCGGGCAAAAATCGCGATATTTTCGACGCTACCGGCCAAAAACCGTGCGATTTTCGCCCCTACCGGCCAAAAACCGCTCGATTTTCGCCGCTACCGTCCAAAAACCGCGCGATTTTCGCCGCTAGCGGTCAAAAACCGTGCAATTTTCGCAGCAGGCGGGCAAAAATCGCGCGATTTTCGCCGCTACCGGCAAAAAACCGCGCTTGATTTTCGCCGCTAGCGGCCAAAAATCGGGTGATTTTTGCCGCTAGCGGCCAAAACTCGACCGATTTTCGCCGCTAGCGGCCAAAAACCACGCGATTTTCGCCGCTAGCGGCCAAAAACCATGCGATTTTCGCAGCTGGCAGGCTAAAATCGCGCGATTTTCGCCGTTACCGGCCAAAAACCACGCGATTTTTGCAGCTAGCGGCCAAAAACAGTGCGATTTTCGCTACTGGCGGGCAAAAATCGCGCGATTTTCGCCGCTACCGGCCAAAAACCGTGCGATTTTCTCAGCTGCCAGGCAAAAATCGCGCGATTTTCGCCGCTATCGGCCAAAAACTGTACGATTTTCGCAGCTGGCGGGCAAAAATCGCGCGATTTTTGCCGCTACTGGCTAAAAATCGCGCGATTTTCGCCGCTAGCGGCAAAAAAACGCGCAATTTTTGCCGCTAGCGGCCAAAAATTGCGCAATTTTCGCAAGTAAATGCCAAAAACCGCGCGATTTTCGCCGCTAGCGGCCAAAAATCGCGCGATTTTCGCCGATAACGGCCAAAAACCATTCGATTATCGCAGCTTGCGGCCAAAAATCGGGTGATTTTTGCCGCTAGCAGCCAAAAACCGTGCGATTTTCGCAGTTTGCGGCCAAAAATCGGTTGATTTTTGCCGCTAGCGGCCAAAAATCGTGCGAATTTCGCCGCTAGCGGCCAAAAATCGCGCGATTTACGCCGGTAGCGGCCAAAAACCATACGATTTTCGCAGCTGGTGGGCAAAAATCGCGCGATTTTCGCCGGTAGCGGCCATAAACCGTGCAATTTTCGCCGCTAGTGGCCAAAAACTGTGCGATTTTCGCAACTGGCGGGAAAAAATCGCGCGATTTTCGCCGTTACCGGCCAAAAATCACGCGATTTTCGCCGTTACTGGCCAAAAACCGCGCGATTTTCGCCGCTAGTGGCCAAAAATCGCGCAGTTTTAGCAGATAAATGCCAAAAATCGCGCGATTTTCGCCGCTACCGTCTAAAAACCGCGCGATTTTCGCCGCTAGCGGCCAAAACCAGTGCGATTTTCGCAGCTAGCGGGCAAAAATCGCGATATTTTCGACGCTACCGGCCAAAAACCGCGCGATTTTCGCCGCTAGTGGCCAAAAACCACACGATTTTCGCAGCTGGCGAGCAAAAATCGCGCGATTTTCGCCTCTAGCGGCCAAAACTCGTGCAATTTTCGCAACTCATGGGCAAAAATCGCGCGATTTTCGCCCCTTCCGGCCAAAAACCGCGCGATTTTCGCCGCTAGCGGCCAAAAACAGTGCGATTTTCGCAGCTGACGGCCAAAAACCATTCGATTATCGCAGCTGGCGGGCAAAAATTCGCGCGATTTTCGCCGCTACCGGCCAAAAACCACGCGATTTTTGCAGCTGGCGGCAAAAAACCGCGCAATTTTCGCCGCTGGCGGCCAAAAATCGGGCTATTTTCGCCGCTAGCGGCCAAAAATCGGCGATTTTTGCCCCTAGCGGCCAAAAATCGTGCGAATTTTGCCGTTAACGGCCAAAAATCGTGCGAATTTTGCCGCTAGCGGTGAAAAATCGTGCGAATTTCGCAGCTAGCGGCCAAAAATCGTGCGATTTTTGCCGCTACCGGCCAAAATTCGGTCGATTTTCGCCGCTACCGGCCAAAATCCGCGCGATTTTTGACGCTAGCGGCCAAAAATCGACCGATATTTGCCGTTAACGGCCAAAAATCGACCGATTTTCGCCGCTAGCGGCCAAAAACCATGCGATTTTCGCAGCTGACGGCCAAAAACCATTCGATTATCGCAGCTGGCGGGCAAAAATCGCGCGATTTTCGCCGCTACCGGACAAAAACCACGCGATTTTTGCAGCTGGCGGCAAAAAACCGCGCAATTTTCGCCGCTGGCGGCCAAAAATCGGGCTATTTTCGCCGCAAGCAACCAAAAATCGGCGATTTTCGCCCCTAGCGGCCAAAAATCGTGCGAATTTTGCCGTTAACGGCCAAAAATCGTGCGAATTTCGCCGCTAGCGGTCAAAATCCGCGCGATTTTTGCCGCTAGCGGCCAAAAATCGCGCAATTTTCGCAAGTAAATTCCAAAAACCGCGCGATTTTCACCGCTAGCGGCCAAAAATCGCGCAATTTTCGCCGCTAGCGGCCAAAAACCATGCGATTATCGCAGCTGGCGGGCAAAAATCGCGCGATTTTCGCCGCTACCGGCCAAAAACCACGCGATTTTTGCAGCTGGGGACAAAAAACCGCGCAATTTTTGCCGCTAGCGGCCAAAAATCGGGCTATATTCGCTGCTAGCGGCCAAAAATCGGCGATTTTCGCCCCTAGCGGCCAAAAATCGTGCGAATTTTGCCGTTAACGGCCAAAAATCGTGCGAATTTCGCCGCTAGCGGTAAAAAATCGTGCGAATTTCGCAGCTAGCGGCCAAAAATCGTGCGATTTTTGCCGCTACCGGCCAAAAATCGGTCGATTTTCGCCGCTACCGCCAAAATCCGCGCGATTTTTTACTCTAGCGGCCAAAAATCGATCATTATTTGCCGTTAACTGCCAAAAATCGACCGATTTTCGCCGCTAGCGGCCAAAAACCACGCGATTTTCCCGGCTGGCGGGCAAAAATCGCGCGATTTTCTCCGCTACCGGCCAAAAATCGCGCGATTTTCGCCGCTACCAGCCAAAAACCGCGCGATTTTCGCCGCTAGCGGCCAAAAATCGCCAAATTTTCCCCGCTTGCGGCCAAAAAAGTGGCTATTTTCGCCACTAAAGGACAAAAATCGGGCGATTTTCTTCGCTAGCGGGCAAAAACCATGCGATTTTCCGGGCTGGCGGGCAAAAATCCCGCGATTTTCGCCGCTACCGGTCAAAAATCCCGCGATTTTCGCCGCTACCGGTCAAAAATCCCGCGATTTTCGCCGCTACCGGCCAAAAACCATGCGATTTTTGCCGCTGGCGGGCAAAAATCGCACAATTTTCGCCGCTACCGGCCAAAAATCACGCGATTTTCGCCGTTACTGGCCAAAAACCGCGCGATTTTCGCCGCTAGCGGCCAAAAATCGTGCGAATTTCGCTGCTAGCGGCCAAAAATCGTGCGAGTTTCGCAGCTAGCGGCCAAAAATCGGTCGAGTTTCGCCGCTACCGGTCAAAATCCGCGCGATTTTTTACGCTAGCGGCCAAAAACCATGCGATTTTCCGGGCTGGTGGGCAAAAATCGCGCGATTTTCGTCGCTACCGGCCAAAAATCGCGCAATTTTCGCCGCTACCGGCTAAAAACCGCGCGATTTTCGCCGCTAGCGGCCAAAAACTGTGCGATTTTCGCAACTCACGGGCAAAAATCGCGCGATTTTCGCCGCTAGCAGCCAAAATCCGTGCGATTTTCGCAGCTTGCGGCCAAAAATCGGGTGATTTTTGCCGCTAGCGGCCAAAATTCGTGCGAATTTCGCCGCTAGCGGCCAAAAATCGCGCGATTTACGCCGGTAGCGGCCAAAAACCATACGATTTTCGCCGCTGGCGGGCAAAAATCGCGCGATTTTCGCCACTACCGGCCAAAAATCACGCGATTTTCGCCGCCACTGGCCAAAAACCGCGCGATTTTCGCCGCTAGCGGCAAAAAATCGTGCGAATTTCGCCGTTAGCGGCCAAAAATCGTGCGAATTTCGCAGCTAGCGGCCAAAAATCGGTCGAGTTTCGCCGCTACCTGCCAAAATCCGCGCGACTTTTTACGCTAGCGGCCAAAAATCGACCGATTTTTGCCGTTAGCGTCCAAAAATCGAGCGATTTTCGCCGCTAGCGGCGAAAAAAGTGGCTATTTTCGCCGCTAGAGGCCAAAAATCGTGCGAATTTCGCCGCTAGCGGCCAAAAATCGCGCGATTTACGCCGGTAGCGGCCAAAAACAATACGATTTTCGCAGCTGGCGGGCAAAAATCGCGCGATTTTCGCCAGTAGCGGCCAAAAACCGTGCGATTTTCGCCACTAGCGGCCAAAAACTGTGCGATTTTCGCAACTGGCGGGCAAAAATCGCGCGATTTTCGCCGTTACCGGCCAAAAATCACGCGATTTTCGCCGCTACTGGCCAAAAACCGCGCAGTTTTAGCAGATAAATGCCAAAAATCGCGCGATTTTCGCCGCTAGCGGCCAGAAATCGACCGATTTTCGCCGCTAGCGGCCAAAAACCACGCGATTTCCGCCGCTAGTGGCCAAAAACCATGCGATTTTCGCTACTGGCGGGCTAAAATCGCGCGATTTTCGCCGTTACCGGCCAAAAATCCCGCGATTTTCGCCGCTACCGGCCAAAAACCGTGCGATTTTCTCAGCTGCCGGGCAAAAATCGCGCGATTTTCGCCGCTATCGGCCAAAAACTGAGCGATTTTCGCAGCTGGCGGGCAAAAATCGCGCGATTTTCGCGGCTACTGGCTAAAAATCGCGCGATTTTCGCCGCTAGGGGCAAAAAACCGCGCAATTTTCGCCGCTAGCGGCCAAAAATCGCGCGATTTTCGCCGCTAGCGGCCAAAAACCATGCGATTATCGCAGCTTGCGGCCAAAAATCGGGTGATTTTTGCCGCTAGCAGCCAAAAACCGTGCGATTTTCGCAGCTTGCGGCCAAAAATCGGGTGATTTTTGCCGCTAGCGGCCAAAAATCGTGCGAATTTCGCCGCTAGCGGCCAAAAATCGCGCGATTTACGCCGGTAGCGGCCAAAAACCATACGATTTTCGCAGCTGGCGGGCAAAAATCGGGCGATTTTCGCCGGTAGCGGCCATAAACCGTGCGATTTTCGCCGCTAACGGCCAAAAACTGCGATTTTCGCAACTGGCGGGCAAAAATCGCGCGATTTTCGCCGCTAGCAGCCAAAAACCGTGCGATTTTCGCAGCTTGCGGCTAAAAATCGGGTGATTTTTGCCGCTATCGGCCAAAAATCGTTCGAATTTCGCCGCTAGCGGCCAAAAATCGCGCGATTTACGCCGGTAGCAGTTAAAAACCATACGATTTTCGCAGCTAACGGGCAAAAATCGCGCGATTTTCGCCGGTAGCGGCCAAAAACCGTGCGATTTTCGCTACTAGTGGCCAAAAACTGTGCGATTTTCGCAACTGGCGGGCAAAAATCGCGCGATTTTCGCCGTTACCGGCCAAAAATCACGCGATTTTCGCCGCTACTGGCCAAACACCGCGCGATTTTCGCCGCTAGTGGCCAAAAATCGCGCAGTTTTCGCAGATAAATGCCAAAAATCGCGCGATTTTCGCCGCTACCGGCCAGAAACCGTGCGATTTTCGCCGCTACCGGTCAAAAACCGCGCGATTTTTGCCGCTACCGTCTAAAAACCGCGCGATTTTCGCCGCTAGCGGCCAAAACCCGTGCGATTTTCGCAGCTAGCGGGCAAAAATCGCGATATTTTCGACGCTACCGGCCAAAAACCGTGCGATTTTCGCCCCTACCGGCCAAAAACCGCTCGATTTTCGCCGCTACCGTCCAAAAACCGCGCGATTTTCGCCGCTAGCGGTCAAAAACCGTGCAATTTTCGCAGCAGGCGGGCAAAAATCGCGCGATTTTCGCCGCTACCGGCAAAAAACCGCGCTTGATTTTCGCCGCTAGCGGCCAAAAATCGGGTGATTTTTGCCGCTAGCGGCCAAAACTCGACCGATTTTCGCCGCTAGCGGCCAAAAACCACGCGATTTTCGCCGCTAGCGGCCAAAAACCATGCGATTTTCGCAGCTGGCAGGCTAAAATCGCGCGATTTTCGCCGTTACCGGCCAAAAACCACGCGATTTTTGCAGCTAGCGGCCAAAAACAGTGCGATTTTCGCTACTGGCGGGCAAAAATCGCGCGATTTTCGCCGCTACCGGCCAAAAACCGTGCGATTTTCTCAGCTGCCAGGCAAAAATCGCGCGATTTTCGCCGCTATCGGCCAAAAACTGTACGATTTTCGCAGCTGGCGGGCAAAAATCGCGCGATTTTTGCCGCTACTGGCTAAAAATCGCGCGATTTTCGCCGCTAGCGGCAAAAAAACGCGCAATTTTTGCCGCTAGCGGCCAAAAATTGCGCAATTTTCGCAAGTAAATGCCAAAAACCGCGCGATTTTCGCCGCTAGCGGCCAAAAATCGCGCGATTTTCGCCGATAACGGCCAAAAACCATTCGATTATCGCAGCTTGCGGCCAAAAATCGGGTGATTTTTGCCGCTAGCAGCCAAAAACCGTGCGATTTTCGCAGTTTGCGGCCAAAAATCGGTTGATTTTTGCCGCTAGCGGCCAAAAATCGTGCGAATTTCGCCGCTAGCGGCCAAAAATCGCGCGATTTACGCCGGTAGCGGCCAAAAACCATACGATTTTCGCAGCTGGTGGGCAAAAATCGCGCGATTTTCGCCGGTAGCGGCCATAAACCGTGCAATTTTCGCCGCTAGTGGCCAAAAACTGTGCGATTTTCGCAACTGGCGGGAAAAAATCGCGCGATTTTCGCCGTTACCGGCCAAAAATCACGCGATTTTCGCCGTTACTGGCCAAAAACCGCGCGATTTTCGCCGCTAGTGGCCAAAAATCGCGCAGTTTTAGCAGATAAATGCCAAAAATCGCGCGATTTTCGCCGCTACCGTCTAAAAACCGCGCGATTTTCGCCGCTAGCGGCCAAAACCAGTGCGATTTTCGCAGCTAGCGGGCAAAAATCGCGATATTTTCGACGCTACCGGCCAAAAACCGCGCGATTTTCGCCGCTAGTGGCCAAAAACCACACGATTTTCGCAGCTGGCGAGCAAAAATCGCGCGATTTTCGCCTCTAGCGGCCAAAACTCGTGCAATTTTCGCAACTCATGGGCAAAAATCGCGCGATTTTCGCCCCTTCCGGCCAAAAACCGCGCGATTTTCGCCGCTAGCGGCCAAAAACAGTGCGATTTTCGCAGCTGACGGCCAAAAACCATTCGATTATCGCAGCTGGCGGGCAAAAATTCGCGCGATTTTCGCCGCTACCGGCCAAAAACCACGCGATTTTTGCAGCTGGCGGCAAAAAACCGCGCAATTTTCGCCGCTGGCGGCCAAAAATCGGGCTATTTTCGCCGCTAGCGGCCAAAAATCGGCGATTTTTGCCCCTAGCGGCCAAAAATCGTGCGAATTTTGCCGTTAACGGCCAAAAATCGTGCGAATTTTGCCGCTAGCGGTGAAAAATCGTGCGAATTTCGCAGCTAGCGGCCAAAAATCGTGCGATTTTTGCCGCTACCGGCCAAAATTCGGTCGATTTTCGCCGCTACCGGCCAAAATCCGCGCGATTTTTGACGCTAGCGGCCAAAAATCGACCGATATTTGCCGTTAACGGCCAAAAATCGACCGATTTTCGCCGCTAGCGGCCAAAAACCATGCGATTTTCGCAGCTGACGGCCAAAAACCATTCGATTATCGCAGCTGGCGGGCAAAAATCGCGCGATTTTCGCCGCTACCGGACAAAAACCACGCGATTTTTGCAGCTGGCGGCAAAAAACCGCGCAATTTTCGCCGCTGGCGGCCAAAAATCGGGCTATTTTCGCCGCAAGCAACCAAAAATCGGCGATTTTCGCCCCTAGCGGCCAAAAATCGTGCGAATTTTGCCGTTAACGGCCAAAAATCGTGCGAATTTCGCCGCTAGCGGTCAAAATCCGCGCGATTTTTGCCGCTAGCGGCCAAAAATCGCGCAATTTTCGCAAGTAAATTCCAAAAACCGCGCGATTTTCACCGCTAGCGGCCAAAAATCGCGCAATTTTCGCCGCTAGCGGCCAAAAACCATGCGATTATCGCAGCTGGCGGGCAAAAATCGCGCGATTTTCGCCGCTACCGGCCAAAAACCACGCGATTTTTGCAGCTGGGGACAAAAAACCGCGCAATTTTTGCCGCTAGCGGCCAAAAATCGGGCTATATTCGCTGCTAGCGGCCAAAAATCGGCGATTTTCGCCCCTAGCGGCCAAAAATCGTGCGAATTTTGCCGTTAACGGCCAAAAATCGTGCGAATTTCGCCGCTAGCGGTAAAAAATCGTGCGAATTTCGCAGCTAGCGGCCAAAAATCGTGCGATTTTTGCCGCTACCGGCCAAAAATCGGTCGATTTTCGCCGCTACCGCCAAAATCCGCGCGATTTTTTACTCTAGCGGCCAAAAATCGATCATTATTTGCCGTTAACTGCCAAAAATCGACCGATTTTCGCCGCTAGCGGCCAAAAACCACGCGATTTTCCCGGCTGGCGGGCAAAAATCGCGCGATTTTCTCCGCTACCGGCCAAAAATCGCGCGATTTTCGCCGCTACCAGCCAAAAACCGCGCGATTTTCGCCGCTAGCGGCCAAAAATCGCCAAATTTTCCCCGCTTGCGGCCAAAAAAGTGGCTATTTTCGCCACTAAAGGACAAAAATCGGGCGATTTTCTTCGCTAGCGGGCAAAAACCATGCGATTTTCCGGGCTGGCGGGCAAAAATCCCGCGATTTTCGCCGCTACCGGTCAAAAATCCCGCGATTTTCGCCGCTACCGGTCAAAAATCCCGCGATTTTCGCCGCTACCGGCCAAAAACCATGCGATTTTTGCCGCTGGCGGGCAAAAATCGCACAATTTTCGCCGCTACCGGCCAAAAATCACGCGATTTTCGCCGTTACTGGCCAAAAACCGCGCGATTTTCGCCGCTAGCGGCCAAAAATCGTGCGAATTTCGCTGCTAGCGGCCAAAAATCGTGCGAGTTTCGCAGCTAGCGGCCAAAAATCGGTCGAGTTTCGCCGCTACCGGTCAAAATCCGCGCGATTTTTTACGCTAGCGGCCAAAAACCATGCGATTTTCCGGGCTGGTGGGCAAAAATCGCGCGATTTTCGTCGCTACCGGCCAAAAATCGCGCAATTTTCGCCGCTACCGGCTAAAAACCGCGCGATTTTCGCCGCTAGCGGCCAAAAACTGTGCGATTTTCGCAACTCACGGGCAAAAATCGCGCGATTTTCGCCGCTAGCAGCCAAAATCCGTGCGATTTTCGCAGCTTGCGGCCAAAAATCGGGTGATTTTTGCCGCTAGCGGCCAAAATTCGTGCGAATTTCGCCGCTAGCGGCCAAAAATCGCGCGATTTACGCCGGTAGCGGCCAAAAACCATACGATTTTCGCCGCTGGCGGGCAAAAATCGCGCGATTTTCGCCACTACCGGCCAAAAATCACGCGATTTTCGCCGCCACTGGCCAAAAACCGCGCGATTTTCGCCGCTAGCGGCAAAAAATCGTGCGAATTTCGCCGTTAGCGGCCAAAAATCGTGCGAATTTCGCAGCTAGCGGCCAAAAATCGGTCGAGTTTCGCCGCTACCTGCCAAAATCCGCGCGACTTTTTACGCTAGCGGCCAAAAATCGACCGATTTTTGCCGTTAGCGTCCAAAAATCGAGCGATTTTCGCCGCTAGCGGCGAAAAAAGTGGCTATTTTCGCCGCTAGAGGCCAAAAATCGTGCGAATTTCGCCGCTAGCGGCCAAAAATCGCGCGATTTACGCCGGTAGCGGCCAAAAACAATACGATTTTCGCAGCTGGCGGGCAAAAATCGCGCGATTTTCGCCAGTAGCGGCCAAAAACCGTGCGATTTTCGCCACTAGCGGCCAAAAACTGTGCGATTTTCGCAACTGGCGGGCAAAAATCGCGCGATTTTCGCCGTTACCGGCCAAAAATCACGCGATTTTCGCCGCTACTGGCCAAAAACCGCGCAGTTTTAGCAGATAAATGCCAAAAATCGCGCGATTTTCGCCGCTACCGGCCAAAAACCGAGCGATTTTCGCCGCTACCGGCCAAAAAACGCGCGATTTTTGCCGCTACCGTCTAAAAACCGCGCGATTTTCGCCGCTAGCGGCCAAAACCAGTGCGATTTTCGCAGCTAGCGGGCAAAAATCGCGATATTTTCGACGCTACCGGCCAAAAACCGCGCGATTTTCGCCGCTAGTGGCCAAAAACCACACGATTTTCGCAGCTGGCGAGCAAAAATCGCGCGATTTTCGCCTCTAGCGGCCAAAACTCGTGCAATTTTCGCAACTCATGGGCAAAAATCGCGCGATTTTCGCCCCTTCCGGCCAAAAACCGCGCGATTTTCGCCGCTAGCGGCCAAAAACAGTGCGATTTTCGCAGCTGACGGCCAAAAACCATTCGATTATCGCAGCTGGCGGGCAAAAATTCGCGCGATTTTCGCCGCTACCGGCCAAAAACCACGCGATTTTTGCAGCTGGCGGCAAAAAACCGCGCAATTTTCGCCGCTGGCGGCCAAAAATCGGGCTATTTTCGCCGCTAGCGGCCAAAAATCGGCGATTTTCGCCCCTAGCGGCCAAAAATCGTGCGAATTTTGCCGTTAACGGCCAAAAATCGTGCGAATTTTGCCGCTAGCGGTCAAAAATCGTGCGAATTTCGCAGCTAGCGGCCAAAAATCGTGCGATTTTTGCCGCTACCGGCCAAAAATCGGTCGATTTTCGCCGCTACCGGCCAAAATCCGCGCGATTTTTGACGCTAGCGGCCAAAAATCGACCGATATTTGCCGTTAACGGCCAAAAATCGACCGATTTTCGCCGCTAGCGGCCAAAAACCATGCGATTTTCGCAGCTGACGGCCAAAAACCATTCGATTATCGCAGCTGGCGGGCAAAAATCGCGCGATTTTCGCCGCTACCGGACAAAAACCACGCGATTTTTGCAGCTGGCGGCAAAAAACCGCGCAATTTTCGCCGCTGGCGGCCAAAAATCGGGCTATTTTCGCCGCAAGCAACCAAAAATCGGCGATTTTCGCCCCTAGCGGCCAAAAATCGTGCGAATTTTGCCGTTAACGGCCAAAAATCGTGCGAATTTCGCCGCTAGCGGTCAAAATCCGCGCGATTTTTGCCGCTAGCGGCCAAAAATCGCGCAATTTTCGCAAGTAAATGCCAAAAACCGCGCGATTTTCACCGCTAGCGGCCAAAAATCGCGCGATTTTCGCCGCTAGCGGCCAAAAACCATGCGATTATCGCAGCTGGCGGGCAAAAATCGCGCGATTTTCGCCGCTACCGGCCAAAAACCACGCGATTTTTGCAGCTGGGGGCAAAAAACCGCGCAATTTTTGCCGCTAGCGGCCAAAAATCGGGCTATATTCGCCGCTAGCGGCCAAAAATCGGCGATTTTCGCCCCTAGCGGCCAAAAATCGTGCGAATTTTGCCGTTAACGGCCAAAAATCGTGCGAATTTCGCCGCTAGCGGTAAAAAATCGTGCGAATTTCGCAGCTAGCGGCCAAAAATCGTGCGATTTTTGCCGCTACCGGCAAAAAATCGGTCGATTTTCGCCGCTACCGCCAAAATCCGCGCGATTTTTGACTCTAGCGGCCAAAAATCGATCATTATTTGCCGTTAACTGCCAAAAATCGACCGATTTTCGCCGCTAGCGGCCAAAAACCACGCGATTTTCCCGGCTGGCGGGCAAAAATCGCGCGATTTTCTCCGCTACCGGCCAAAAATCGCGCGATTTTCGCCGCTACCAGCCAAAAACCGCGCGATTTTCGCCGCTAGCGGCCAAAAATCGCCAAATTTTCCCCGCTTGCGGCCAAAAAAGTGGCTATTTTCGCCACTAAAGGACAAAAATCGGGCGATTTTCTTCGCTAGCGGGCAAAAACCATGCGATTTTCCGGGCTGGCGGGCAAAAATCCCGCGATTTTCGCCGCTACCGGTCAAAAATCCCGCGATTTTCGCCGCTACCGGCAAAAACCATGCGATTTTTGCCGCTGGCGGGCAAAAATCGCACAATTTTCGCCGCTACCGGCCAAAAATCACGCGATTTTCGCCGTTACTGGCCAAAAACCGCGCGATTTTCGCCGCTAGCGGCCAAAAATCGTGCGAATTTCGCCGCTAGCGGCCAAAAATCGTGCGAGTTTCGCAGCTAGCGGCCAAAAATCGGTCGAGTTTCGCCGCTACCGGTCAAAATCCGCGCGATTTTTTACGCTAGCGGCCAAAAACCATGCGATTTTCCAAGCTGGTGGGCAAAAATCGCGCGATTTTCGCCGCTACCGGCCAAAAATCGCGCAATTTTCGCCGTTACCGGCCAAAAACCGCGCGATTTTCGCCGCTAGCGGCCAAAAACTGTGCGATTTTCGCAACTCACGGGCAAAAATCGCGCGATTTTCGCCGCTAGCTGCCAAAAACCGTGCGATTTTCGCATCTTGCGGCCAAAAATCGGGTGATTTTTGACGCTAGCGGCCAAAATTCGTGCGAATTTCGCCGCTAGCGGCCAAAAATCGCGCGATTTACGCCGGTAGCGGCCAAAAACCATACGATTTTCGCCGCTGGCGGGCAAAAATCGCGCGATTTTCGCCACTACCGGCCAAAAATCACACGATTTTCGCCGCCACTGGCCAAAAACCGCGCGATTTTCGCCGCTAGCGGCCAAAAATCGTGCGAATTTCGCCGTTAGCGGCCAAAAATCGTGCGAATTTCGCAGCTAGCGGCCAAAAATCGGTCGAGTTTCTCCGCTACCTGCCAAAATCCGCGCGACTTTTTACGCTAGCGGCCAAAAATCGACCGATTTTTGCCGTTAGCGTCCAAAAATCGAGCGATTTTCGCCGCTACTGGCCAAAACCGCGCGATTTTCGCCGCTAGCGGCCAAAAACCGTGCGATTTTCGCCGTTAGCAGCCAAAAACCGTGCGATTTTCGCAGCTTGCGGCCAAAAATCGGGTGATTTTTGCCAAAATTCGTGCGAATTTCGCCGCTAGCGGCCAAAAATCGCGCGATTTACGCCGGTAGCGGCCAAAAACAATACGATTTTCGCAGCTGGCGGGCAAAAATCGCGCGATTTTCGCCGGTAGCGGCCAAAAACCGTGCGATTTTCGCCACTAGCGGCCAAAAACTGTGCGATTTTCGCAACTGGCGGGCAAAAATCGCGCGATTTTCGCCGTTACCGGCCAAAAATCACGCGATTTTCGCCGCTACTGGCCAAAAACCGCGCGATTTTCGCCGCTAGTGGCCAAAAATCGCGCAGTTTTCGCAGATAAATGCCAAAAAACGCGCGATTTTCGCCGCTACCGGCCAAAAACCGTGCGATTTTCGACGCTACCGGCCAAAAAACGCGCGATTTTTGCCGGTACCGTCTAAAAACCGCGCTATTTTCGCCGCTAGCGGCCAAAACCCGTGCGATTTTCGCAGCTAGCGGGCAAAAATCGCGATATTTTCGACGCTACCGGCCAAAAACCGCGCGATTTTCGCCGCTACCGGCCAAAAACCACGCGATTTTTGCAGCTGGCGGCAAAAAACCGCGCAATTTTCGCCGCTGGTGGCCAAAAATCGGGCTATTTTCGCCTCTAGCAACCTAAAATCGGCGATTTTTGCCCCTAGCGGCCAAAAATCGTGCGAATTTTGCCGTTAACGGCCAAAAATCGTGCGAATTTCGCCGCTAGCGGTCAAAATCCGCGCGATTTTTTACGCTAGCGGCCAAAAATCGACCGATATTTGCCGTTAACGGCCAAAAATCGACCGATTTTCGCCGCTAGCGGCCAAAAACCATGCGATTTTCGCAGCTAGCGGCCAAAAATCGGTCGAGTTCCGCCGCTACTGGCCAAAATCCGCGCGATTTTTTACGCTAGCGGCCTAAAATCGACCGATTTTTGCCGTTAGCGGCCAAAAATCGAGCGATTTTCGCCACTAGCGGCAAAAATCGTGCGAATTTCGCCGCTAGCGGCCAAAAATCGCGCGATTTACGCCGGTAGCGGATAAAAACCATACGATTTTCGCAGCTGGCGGGCAAAAATCGCGCGATTTTCGCCGGTAGCGGCCATAAACCGTGCGATTTTTGCCGCTAGCGGCCAAAAACTGTGCGATTTTCGCAACTGACGGGCAAAAATCGTACGATTATCGCCGCTACCGGCCAAAAACTGCGCGATTTTCGCCGCTAGCGGCAAAAAACCATGCGATTTTTGCAGCTTGCGGGAAAAAATCGGGCGAATTTCGCCATTAGAGGGCAAAAATCTGGCGATTTTCGCCGCTAGCGGCAAAATCTACAAACTACATTATAAAGTAGCAAAAGTAGCGCATTTTGGGCTACAAACTAGCGAAAGTAGCCCAATTTTGGGCTACAAAGTAGCGAAATTAGCGCATTTTGGGCTACAAAGTAGCGAAATTAGCCCAATTTTGGGCTACAAAGTAGCGAAAGTAGCCCAATTTTGGGCTACAAAGTAGCGAAAGTAGCCCAAAATTGGGCTACAAACTAGCGAAAGTAGCCCAAACTTGGGCTACAAAGTAGCGAAAGTAGCCCAAAATTGGGCTACAAGGTAGCGAAAGTAGCCCAATTTTGGGCTACAAAGTAGCGAAAGTAGCCCAAAATTGGGCTACAAAGTAGCGAAAGTAGCCCAATTTTGGGCTACAAAGTAGCAGAAGTAGCCCAATTTTGGGCTACAAAGTAGCGAAAGTAGCCCAATTTTGGGCTACAAAGTAGCGAAAGTAGCCAATTTTGGGCTACAAAGTAGCGAAAGTAGCCAATTTTGGGCTACAAAGTAGCAAAAGTATCCCAATTTGGGGCTACAAAGTAGCGAAAGTAGCCCAATATTGAGCTCCAAAGTAGGAAAAGTAGCCCAATTTTGGGCTACAAAGTAGCAAAAGTAGCCCAATTTTGATCTACAAAGTAGCGAAAGTAGCCCAATTTTGGGCTACAAAATAGCGAAAGAACCCCAGTTTTGGGCTACAAAGTAGCGAAAGTAGCCCAATTTTGATCTACAAAGTAGAGAAAATAGGTTAGGTTAGGTTAGGTTAGGTTAGGTTAGGTTAGGTTAGATTGGGGTAGGTTAGGTTTGGTTAGGTTAGGTTAGGTTAGGTTAGGTTAGGTTAGGTTAGGTTAAAAATCGTGCGAATTTCGTCGCTAGCGGCCAAAAATCGCGCGATTTACGCCGGTAGCGGATAAAAACCATACGATTTTCGCAGCTGGCGGGCAAAGATCGCGCGATTTTCGACGGTAGCGGCCATAAACCGTGCGATTTTCGCCGCTAGCGGCCAAAAACTGTGCGATATTCGCAACTGGCGGGCAAAAATCGTACGATTATCGCCGCTACCGGCCAAAAACTGCGCGATTTTCGCCGCTAGCGGCAAAAAACCATGCGATTTTCGCAGCTTGCGGGAAAAAATCGCGCTTTTTTCGCCGGTAGCGGGCAAAAATCGGGCGAATTTCGCCATTAGAGGGCAAAAATCTGGCGATTTTCGCCGCTAGCGGCCAAAACCAGTGCGATTTTCGCAGCTAGCGGGCAAAAATCGCGATATTTTCGACGCTACCGGCCAAAAACCGCGCGATTTTCGCCGCTAGCGGCCAAAAACCACAAGATTTACGCAGCTGGCGAGCAAAAATCGCGCGATTTTCGCCGCTAGCGGCCAAAACTCGTGCGATTTTCGCAACTCATGGGCAAAAATCGCGCGATTTTCGCCGCTAGCGGCCAAAAACCGCGCGATTTTCGCCGCTAGCGGCCAAAAACCGTGCGATTTTCGCAACTCACGGGCAAAAATCGCGCGATTTTCGCCGCTAGCAGCCAAAAACCGTGCGATTTTCGCAGCTTGCGGCCAAAAATCGGGTGATTTTTGCCGCTAGCGGCCAAAAATCGGGTGATTTTTGCCGCTAGCGGCCAAAAATCGTGCGAATTTAGCCGCTAGCGGCCAAAAATTGCGCGATTTACGCCGGTAACGGCCAAAAACCATACGATTTTTGCAGCTGGCGGGCAAAAATCGCGCGATTTTCGCCGGTAGCGGCCATAAACCGTGCGATTTTCGCCGCTAGCTGCCAAAAACTGTGCGATTTTCGCAACTGGCGGGCAAAAATCGCGCGATTTTCGCCATTACCGGCCAAAAATCACGCGATTTTCGCCGCTACTAGCCAAAAACCGCGCGATTTTCGCCGCTAGTGGCCAAAAATCGCGCAGTTTTCGCAGATAAATGCCAAAAATCGCGCGATTTTCGCCGCTACCGGCCAAAAACCGAGCGATTTTCGCCGCTACCGGCCAAAAAACGCGCGATTTTTGCCGCTACCGTCTAAAAACCGCGCGATTTTCGCCGCTAGCGGCCAAAACCAGTGCGATTTTCGCAGCTAGCGGGCAAAAATCGCGATATTTTCGACGCTACCGGCCAAAAACCGCGCGATTTTCGCCGCTAGTGGCCAAAAACCACACGATTTTCGCAGCTGGCGAGCAAAAATCGCGCGATTTTCGCCTCTAGCGGCCAAAACTCGTGCAATTTTCGCAACTCATGGGCAAAAATCGCGCGATTTTCGCCCCTTCCGGCCAAAAACCGCGCGATTTTCGCCGCTAGCGGCCAAAAACAGTGCGATTTTCGCAGCTGACGGCCAAAAACCATTCGATTATCGCAGCTGGCGGGCAAAAATTCGCGCGATTTTCGCCGCTACCGGCCAAAAACCACGCGATTTTTGCAGCTGGCGGCAAAAAACCGCGCAATTTTCGCCGCTGGCGGCCAAAAATCGGGCTATTTTCGCCGCTAGCGGCCAAAAATCGGCGATTTTCGCCCCTAGCGGCCAAAAATCGTGCGAATTTTGCCGTTAACGGCCAAAAATCGTGCGAATTTTGCCGCTAGCGGTCAAAAATCGTGCGAATTTCGCAGCTAGCGGCCAAAAATCGTGCGATTTTTGCCGCTACCGGCCAAAAATCGGTCGATTTTCGCCGCTACCGGCCAAAATCCGCGCGATTTTTGACGCTAGCGGCCAAAAATCGACCGATATTTGCCGTTAACGGCCAAAAATCGACCGATTTTCGCCGCTAGCGGCCAAAAACCATGCGATTTTCGCAGCTGACGGCCAAAAACCATTCGATTATCGCAGCTGGCGGGCAAAAATCGCGCGATTTTCGCCGCTACCGGACAAAAACCACGCGATTTTTGCAGCTGGCGGCAAAAAACCGCGCAATTTTCGCCGCTGGCGGCCAAAAATCGGGCTATTTTCGCCGCAAGCAACCAAAAATCGGCGATTTTCGCCCCTAGCGGCCAAAAATCGTGCGAATTTTGCCGTTAACGGCCAAAAATCGTGCGAATTTCGCCGCTAGCGGTCAAAATCCGCGCGATTTTTGCCGCTAGCGGCCAAAAATCGCGCAATTTTCGCAAGTAAATGCCAAAAACCGCGCGATTTTCACCGCTAGCGGCCAAAAATCGCGCGATTTTTGCCGCTAGCGGCCAAAAACCATGCGATTATCGCAGCTGGCGGGCAAAAATCGCGCGATTTTCGCCGCTACCGGCCAAAAACCACGCGATTTTTGCAGCTGGGGGCAAAAAACCGCGCAATTTTTGCCGCTAGCGGCCAAAAATCGGGCTATATTCGCCGCTAGCGGCCAAAAATCGGCGATTTTCGCCCCTAGCGGCCAAAAATCGTGCGAATTTTGCCGTTAACGGCCAAAAATCGTGCGAATTTCGCCGCTAGCGGTAAAAAATCGTGCGAATTTCGCAGCTAGCGGCCAAAAATCGTGCGATTTTTGCCGCTACCGGCAAAAAATCGGTCGATTTTCGCCGCTACCGCCAAAATCCGCGCGATTTTTGACTCTAGCGGCCAAAAATCGATCATTATTTGCCGTTAACTGCCAAAAATCGACCGATTTTCGCCGCTAGCGGCCAAAAACCACGCGATTTTCCCGGCTGGCGGGCAAAAATCGCGCGATTTTCTCCGCTACCGGCCAAAAATCGCGCGATTTTCGCCGCTACCAGCCAAAAACCGCGCGATTTTCGCCGCTAGCGGCCAAAAATCGCCAAATTTTCCCCGCTTGCGGCCAAAAAAGTGGCTATTTTCGCCACTAAAGGACAAAAATCGGGCGATTTTCTTCGCTAGCGGGCAAAAACCATGCGATTTTCCGGGCTGGCGGGCAAAAATCCCGCGATTTTCGCCGCTACCGGTCAAAAATCCGGCGATTTTCGCCGCTACCGGCAAAAACCATGCGATTTTTGCCGCTGGCGGGCAAAAATCGCACAATTTTCGCCGCTACCGGCCAAAAATCACGCGATTTTCGCCGTTACTGGCCAAAAACCGCGCGATTTTCGCCGCTAGCGGCCAAAAATCGTGCGAATTTCGCCGCTAGCGGCCAAAAATCGTGCGAGTTTCGCAGCTAGCGGCCAAAAATCGGTCGAGTTTCGCCGCTACCGGTCAAAATCCGCGCGATTTTTTACGCTAGCGGCCAAAAACCATGCGATTTTCCAAGCTGGTGGGCAAAAATCGCGCGATTTTCGCCGCTACCGGCCAAAAATCGCGCAATTTTCGCCGTTACCGGCCAAAAACCGCGCGATTTTCGCCGCTAGCGGCCAAAAACTGTGCGATTTTCGCAACTCACGGGCAAAAATCGCGCGATTTTCGCCGCTAGCTGCCAAAAACCGTGCGATTTTCGCATCTTGCGGCCAAAAATCGGGTGATTTTTGACGCTAGCGGCCAAAATTCGTACGAATTTCGCCGCTAGCGGCCAAAAATCGCGCGATTTACGCCGGTAGCGGCCAAAAACCATACGATTTTCGCCGCTGGCGGGCAAAAATCGCGCGATTTTCGCCACTACCGGCCAAAAATCACACGATTTTCGCCGCCACTGGCCAAAAACCGCGCGATTTTCGCCGCTAGCGGCCAAAAATCGTGCGAATTTCGCCGTTAGCGGCCAAAAATCGTGCGAATTTCGCAGCTAGCGGCCAAAAATCGGTCGAGTTTCTCCGCTACCTGCCAAAATCCGCGCGACTTTTTACGCTAGCGGCCAAAAATCGACCGATTTTTGCCGTTAGCGTCCAAAAATCGAGCGATTTTCGCCGCTAGCGGCGAAAAAAGTGGCTATTTTCGCCGCTAGAGGCCAAAAACCGGACGATTTTCTTCGCTAGCGGCCAAAAACCATGCGATTTTCCGGGCTGGTGGGCAAAAATCGCGCGATTTTCGCCGATACCGGCCAAAAATCGCGCGATTTTCGCCGCTACTGGCCAAAACCGCGCGATTTTCGCCGCTAGCGACCAAAAACCGTGCGATTTTCGCCACTCACGGGCAAAAATCGCGCGATTTTCGCTGTTAGCAGCCAAAAACCGTGCGATTTTCGCAGCTTGCGGCCAAAAATCGGGTGATTTTTGCCAAAATTCGTGCGAATTTCGCCGCTAGCGGCCAAAAATCGCGCGATTTACGCCGGTAGCGGCCAAAAACAATACGATTTTCGCAGCTGGCGGGCAAAAATCGCGCGATTTTCGCCGGTAGCGGCCAAAAACCGTGCGATTTTCGCCACTAGCGGCCAAAAACTGTGCGATTTTCGCAACTGGCGGGCAAAAATCGCGCGATTTTCGCCGTTACCGGCCAAAAATCACGCGATTTTCGCCGCTACTGGCCAAAAACCGCGCGATTTTCGCCGCTAGTGGCCAAAAATCGCGCAGTTTTCGCAGATAAATGCCAAAAATCGCGCGATTTTCGCCGCTACCGGCCAAAAACCGTGCGATTTTCGACGCTACTGGCCAAAAAACGCGCGATTTTTGCCGGTACCGTCTAAAAATCGCGCTATTTTCGCCGCTAGCGGCCAAAACCCGTGCGATTTTCGCAGCTAGCGGGCAAAAATCGCGATATTTTCGACGCTACCGGCCAAAAACCGCGCGATTTTCGCCGCTACCGGCCAAAAACCACGCGATTTTTGCAGCTGGCGGCAAAAAACCGCGCAATTTTCGCCGCTGGTGGCCAAAAATTGGGCTATTTTCGCCTCTAGCAACCTAAAATCGGCGATTTTTGCCCCTAGCGGCCAAAAATCGTGCGAATTTTGCCGTTAACGGCCAAAAATCGTGCGAATTTCGCCGCTAGCGGTCAAAATCCGCGCGATTTTTTACGCTAGCGGCCAAAAATCGACCGATATTTGCCGTTAACGGCCAAAAATCGACCGATTTTCGCCGCTAGCGGCCAAAAACCATGCGATTTTCGCAGCTAGCGGCCAAAAATCGGTCGAGTTCCGCCGCTACCGGCCAAAATCCGCGCGATTTTTTACGCTAGCGGCCTAAAATCGACCGATTTTTGCCGTTAGCGGCCAAAAATCGAGCGATTTTCGCCACTAGCGGCAAAAATCGTGCGAATTTCGCCGCTAGCGGCCAAAAATCGCGCGATTTACGCCGGTAGCGGATAAAAACCATACGATTTTCGCAGCTGGCGGGCAAAAATCGCGCGATTTTCGCCGGTAGCGGCCATAAACCGTGCGATTTTTGCCGCTAGCGGCCAAAAACTGTGCGATTTTCGCAACTGACGGGCAAAAATCGTACGATTATCGCCGCTACCGGCCAAAAACTGCGCGATTTTCGCCGCTAGCGGCAAAAAACCATGCGATTTTCGCAGCTTGCGGGAAAAAATCGGGCGAATTTCGCCATTAGAGGGCAAAAATCTGGCGATTTTCGCCGCTAGCGGCAAAATCTACAAACTACATTATAAAGTAGCAAAAGTAGCGCATTTTGGGCTACAAACTAGCGAAAGTAGCCCAATTTTGGGCTACAAAGTAGCGAAATTAGCGCATTTTGGGCTACAAAGTAGCGAAATTAGCCCAATTTTGGGCTACAAAGTAGCGAAAGTAGCCCAATTTTGGGCTACAAAGTAGCGAAAGTAGCCCAAAATTGGGCTACAAACTAGCGAAAGTAGCCCAAACTTGGGCTACAAAGTAGCGAAAGTAGCCCAAAATTGGGCTACAAGGTAGCGAAAGTAGCCCAATTTTGGGCTACAAAGTAGCGAAAGTAGCCCAAAATTGGGCTACAAAGTAGCGAAAGTAGCCCAATTTTGGGCTACAAAGTAGCAGAAGTAGCCCAATTTTGGGCTACAAAGTAGCGAAAGTAGCCCAATTTTGGGCTACAAAGTAGCGAAAGTAGCCAATTTTGGGCTACAAAGTAGCGAAAGTAGCCAATTTTGGGCTACAAAGTAGCAAAAGTATCCCAATTTGGGGCTACAAAGTAGCGAAAGTAGCCCAATATTGAGCTCCAAAGTAGGAAAAGTAGCCCAATTTTGGGCTACAAAGTAGCAAAAGTAGCCCAATTTTGATCTACAAAGTAGCGAAAGTAGCCCAATTTTGGGCTACAAAATAGCGAAAGAACCCCAGTTTTGGGCTACAAAGTAGCGAAAGTAGCCCAATTTTGATCTACAAAGTAGAGAAAATAGGTTAGGTTAGGTTAGGTTAGGTTAGGTTAGGTTAGGTTAGATTGGGGTAGGTTAGGTTTGGTTAGGTTAGGTTAGGTTAGGTTAGGTTAGGTTAGGTTAGGTTAAAAATCGTGCGAATTTCGCCGCTAGCGGCCAAAAATCGCGCGATTTACGCCGGTAGCGGATAAAAACCATACGATTTTCGCAGCTGGCGGGCAAAGATCGCGCGATTTTCGACGGTAGCGGCCATAAACCGTGCGATTTTCGCCGCTAGCGGCCAAAAACTGTGCGATATTCGCAACTGGCGGGCAAAAATCGTACGATTATCGCCGCTACCGGCCAAAAACTGCGCGATTTTCGCCGCTAGCGGCAAAAAACCATGCGATTTTCGCAGCTTGCGGGAAAAAATCGCGCTTTTTTCACCGGTAGCGGGCAAAAATCGGGCGAATTTCGCCATTAGAGGGCAAAAATCTGGCGATTTTCGCCGCTAGCGGCCAAAACCAGTGCGATTTTCGCAGCTAGCGGGCAAAAATCGCGATATTTTCGACGCTACCGGCCAAAAACCGCGCGATTTTCGCCGCTAGCGGCCAAAAACCACAAGATTTTCGCAGCTGGCGAGCAAAAATCGCGCGATTTTCGCCGCTAGCGGCCAAAACTCGTGCGATTTTCGCAACTCATGGGCAAAAATCGCGCGATTTTCGCCGCTAGCGGCCAAAAACCGCGCGATTTTCGCCGCTAGCGGCCAAAAACCGTGCGATTTTCGCAACTCACGGGCAAAAATCGCGCGATTTTCGCCGCTAGCAGCCAAAAACCGTGCGATTTTCGCAGCTTGCGGCCAAAAATCGGGTGATTTTTGCCGCTAGCGGCCAAAAATCGGGTGATTTTTGCCGCTAGCGGCCAAAAATCGTGCGAATTTAGCCGCTAGCGGCCAAAAATCGCGCGATTTACGCCGGTAACGGCCAAAAACCATACGATTTTTGCAGCTGGCGGGCAAAAATCGCGCGATTTTCGCCGGTAGCGGCCATAAACCGTGCGATTTTCGCCGCTAGCTGCCAAAAACTGTGCGATTTTCGCAACTGGCGGGCAAAAATCGCGCGATTTTCGCCATTACCGGCCAAAAATCACGCGATTTTCGCCGCTACTAGCCAAAAACCGCGCGATTTTCGCCGCTAGTGGCCAAAAATCGCGCAGTTTTCGCAGATAAATGCCAAAAATAGCGCGATTTTCGCCGCTACCGGCCAAAAACCGTGCGATTTTCGCCGCTACCGGCCAAAAAACGCGCGATTTTTGCCGCTACCGTCTAAAAACCGCACGATTTTCGCCGCTAGCGGCCAAAACCAGTGCGATTTTCGCAGCTAGCGGGCAAAAGTCGCGATATTTTCGACGCTACCGGCCAAAAACCGCGCGATTTTCGCCGCTAGCGGCCAAAAACCACAAGATTTTCGCAGCTGGCGAGCAAAAATCGCGCGATTTTCGCCGCTAGCGGCCAAAACTCGTGCGATTTTCGCAACTCATGGGCAAAAATCGCGCGATTTTCGCCGCTAGCGGCCAAAAACCGCGCGATTTTCGCCGCTAGCGGCCAAAAACCGTGCGATTTTCGCAGCTGACGGCCAAAAATCGCGATATTTTCGACGCTACCGGCCAAAAACCGCGCGATTTTCGCCGCTAGCGCCCAAAAACCACACGATTTTCGCAACTGGCGAGCAAAAATCGCGCGATTTTCGCCGCTAGCGGCCAAAACTCGTGCGATTTTCGCCGCTAGCGGCCAAAAACTGCGCGATTTTCGCCGCTAGCGGCCAAAAACCGTGCGATTTTCGCAGCTGACGGCCAAAAACCATTCGATTATCGCAGCTGGTGGGTAAAAATCGCGCGATTTTCGCCGCTACTTCCAAAAACCACGCGATTTTTGCAGCTGGCGGCAAAAAAACGCGCAATTTTCGCCGCTGGTGGCCAAAAATCGGGCTATTTTCGCCTCTAGCAACCTAAAATCGGCGATTTTCGCCCCTAGCGGCCAAAAATCGTGCGAATTTTGCCGTTAACGGCCAAAAATCGTGCGAATTTCGCCGCTAGCGGTCAAAATCCGCGCGATTTTTTACGCTAGCGGCCAAAAATCGACCGATATTTGCCGTTAACGGCCAAAAATCGACCGATTTTCGCCGCTAGCGGCCAAAAACCATGCGATTTTCGCAGCTAGCGGCCAAAAATCGGTCGAGTTTCGCCGCTACCGGCCAAAATCCGCGCGATTTTTTACGCTAGCGGCCTAAAATCGACCGATTTTTGCCGTTAGCAGCCAAAAATCGAGCGATTTTCGCCACTAGCGGCGAAAAAAGTGGCTATTTTCGCCGCTAGAGGCCAAAAACCGGACGATTTTCTTCGCTAGCGGCCAAAAACCATGCGATTTTCCGGGCTGGTGGGCAAAAATCGCGCGATTTTCGCCGCTACCGGCCAAAAATCGCGCGATTTTCGCCGCTACCGGCCAAAAACCGCGCGATTTTCGCCGCTAGAGGCCAAAATCCGTGCGATTTTCGCAACTCACGGGCAAAAATCGCGCGATTTTCGCCGCTAGCAGCCAAAAACCGTGCGATTTTCGCCGCTTGCGGCCAAAAATCGGGTGATTTTTGCCGCTAGCGGCCAAAAATCGTGCGAATTTCGCCGCTAGCGGCCAAAAATCGCGCGATTTACGCCGGTAGCGGATAAAAACCATACGATTT